>NC_134355.1:556523141-556595641 GCF_048569485.1 Anomaloglossus baeobatrachus | reverse complement strand
TAAAAATATAGGGAAGCCCTTTTTTTTTTATTTCATGAATTTCATGAAATTAAAAAAAAATGACGTGGGCTTCGCCATATTTTTGTATGCTAGCCAGGTACAGCAGGCAGCTACGGGCTGCCCCAAACCCCCAGCTGCCTATTTGTACCCGGCTGGGAACCAAAAATATAGAGCCCTTTTTTTTTTTCATGAATTTCATGAAATAATTAAAAAAAAAAATGACGTGGGCTTCGCCGAATTTTTGAGTCCAGCCAGGTACAACTAGGCAGCTGGGGATTGGAATCCGCAGTGCAGGGTGCCCAAACTTTCTGGGACCCCCGCTGCGAATTGCAGTCCACTGCCGCCCCAGAAAATGGCGCTTTCATAGAAGCGCCATCTTCTGGCGCTGTATCCAACTCTTCTAGTGGCCCTGGTGGCAGGTGGCACGCTGGGTAATAAGGGGTTAATACCAGCTATGTTTTACGAGCTGGTATAAAGCCCGAGATTCTTAATGTCAGGCCAAGTTTAACCTGGCCTTTAAGAATCTCCAATAAAGGGTTTAAATAAAAAAAAAGACACCACACAGAGAAAAATATTAGAAATAAATACACAGACACAGTAGGGACTCCATGTTTATTACTCCCTCCACAATGGAGAGATTTCTGTACTGACCATGCCAGGAGAGAGCGAGGGGGGGGAAAGAGAGCGAGGGGGGGGAAAGAGAGCGAGGGGGGGGAAGAGAGCGAGGGGGGGAGGAAAAGAGAGCAAGGGGGGGAGGAAAAGAGAGCGAGGGGGGAGGAAAAGAGAGCGAGGGGGGAAAGGGGAAAGAGAGCGAGGGGGGGGAAAGAGAGTGAGGGGGGGGAAAAGAGAGCGAGGGGGGAAAGAGAGCGAGGGGGGGAAAGAGCGAGGGGGGGGAAAGAGAGCGAGGGGGGGAAAGAGAGCGAGGGGGGGCGGAGAGAGCGAGGGGGGGGGGAGAGAGCGAGGGGGGGGGAAGAGAGCGAGGGGGGGGAAAGAGAGCGAGGGGGGGGGAAGAGAGCGAGGGGGGGGAAGAGAGCGAGGGGGGGAGGAAAAGAGAGCAAGGGGGGGAAAAGAGAGCAAGGGGGGGAAGAGAGCAAGGGGGGTAAGAGAGCGAGGGGGGTAAGAGAGCGAGGGGGGTAAGAGAGCAAGGGGGAAAAGAGAGCGAGAGGGAAAAGAGAGCGAGAGGGAAAAGAGCGAGAGGGAAAAGAGGGGGGGCAGAAGAGTGGGGGGAGAGAAGAGAGTGGGGAAAGAAGAGGGGGGGCAGAGGTGCTCTGTCATTAACTGTCTCCACTCTGTGACTTGTGGTGCAGGTGACAGAGTGCAGAGAGTTGGTCCCATGCAGCAGGACAGGTGGGAGAGCACAGCGGTGACATGCCGGTCAGTGTCTTGCTGCGTCCTGCAGTGCTGCTGGAAGGAGCCCATGATCAAACTGCCCGACACCGCCCATTCTCCTGACATCGCAGCAGAGCGGGCGGGTGGACAGTGTGATCAGATACTTATGTGCAGGGGGGGATTTCAGCTGAAGAACCCCCCTGTATTCCACCCTGGCGCCCCGTGCCTCACCATCTGCAGGACGCTTAGCCGGCTCCACACTGACGTCCTCCGTCTCCTCCCCTCGATGCTGGGCTGTGACGTGCGGTAGTCACCGCCCACAGCCCTGTTCACTCAATCTGAGTGGTGCCAGCCTCCTCTGACGTACCCGTCAAGTTTGAGAGCCCGGAACTTGCCGGGACGTAAGAGGATGCTGGTGGCCACAGCTCCAGGGGGTCATGTGACAGGCACTGAGCGTGCAGGATAGCGCCGCTCAGTGCCAGAAATGGAAACAGAAGCCAATGAAGAAGATGCATATAATGGTAAGTAGAACTCATACAGAAAATAAAAAAAATGGGTGAACCACCCCTTTAATGCTGCTATTAGTGATGAGCGAACTCAAACAGTAAAGTTCGGTGTCCATACTGAATAGCAGGTGTTCGGGTCCTGGACCCGGTCACAGACTTCTCTGGGTAGTTCATGTTACAGTTTGGGTTGGGCCACCCGGATAATAAAAAAACAAAACCCAAAAGGGTTAAAGCAGGAACAGAATACTTACGGAGCATCCCCACTGCGGTAACACTACTCCCGGGTCCACTCATCAGTGGTCATACATATTCACTGCTTTGCCAAACCACCAGCGGCTTTGATTGGCTGCTGGTAGACCACGCCCCCACGATCACCAACAGCACATGTTATTTGCTGCAATCACAGGTGCTGTTTGCGGCCTTATACTGCAGTATAAAATAAATACAGTGGAACCTTGGATTAAGAATAACTTGGTTTGAGAGCGTTTTGCAAGACAAGCAAAGCTTTTTAAAAATTTGTAATTTGGTTTAAGAGCAATGATTTGCAATTCTGAAATACTCACCGTGCACACTTCCACTTCTGTCCTTTCACCACGCTCTGGACGTAACTTTCGGTACATATATACTGTATACAGTATATCATTGTACAGTATATACTATATAGCATGACTATCAATTTGCATTTGTGGATACAGTATTGTACTTTCTTTCTGCTAACCAGTACAGCACATTGCTTGTACTGCACCTCCTACACACCAACAACTCTATTATAAGCTAACATGCAGTTTAATTTGTTTTAAATGGGTTTTTACTGTACAGTATTTTGTATTAGTGCGCAGTAAAAATTTTATATGAATACAGTACAGAATTTTTGTATTACTGTAATAAGTTTGTATAAATACAGTAAATATTGTTGGGTTGTGGAACTTTTATTTAATGTTTTTCATGCTTGTCTCTGCTGCCATCTACTGGTCAGACCTTTCGGCTCCTCTGTTTCTTTTCGTCCAGCCCATGGGAGTGTCTGCTGCTCCTCTTACATCACTTCCTGGCATGTTCAGTTCACAGCTAGAGATTGTGAGAATAGCACCCCTTATTGGAGCTGCTGGAAGCAAAGTCTTCTGACCTTGGTGAAACTAGATCACAGGGCCGGCTCCAGGTTTTTGTGGGCCCCGGGCGGAAGAGTCCCAGTGGGCCCCATCCACACGCAGACACACATACGTACACATACATATACATATTTAACGACAAACTCACAAAAATACATATAGAACTGACACATCTATACAGTCATATACACTGACATACATAGATACACATCATACATGCATACAGACAAACACACACAGCTCTGCTGGATACATACATACAGACACAGCGCTGCTACATACATACACACATAGCTCTGCCACATACATACACACATAGCTCTGCTATATACATGCACACATAGCTCTGCTACATACATAGCTCTGCTACATACATAGCTCTGCTATATACATACACACATAGCTCTGCTACATACACACATAGCTCTGCCACATACATACACACATAGCTCTACTACATACACACATAGCTCTGCTATATACATACACACATAGCTCTGCTACATACATAGCTCTGCTATATACATACACACATAGCTCTGCTACATACACACATAGCTCTGCCACATACATACACACATAGCTCTGCTACATACACACATAGCTCTGCTATATACATACACACCTAGCTCTGCTATATACATACACACATAGCTCTGCTATATACATACACACCTAGCTCTGCTATATACATACACACATAGCTCTGCTATATACATACACACCTAGCTCTGCTACATACACACATAGCTCTGCTATATACATACACACATAGCTCTGCTATATACATGCACACATAGCTCTGCTATATACATACACACATAGCTCTGCTATATACATGCACACATAGCTCTGCTATATACATGCACACATAGCTCTGCTATATACATGCACACATAGCTCTGCTATATACATGCACACATAGCTCTGCTATATACATACACACATAGCTCTGCTATATACATACACACATAGCTCTGCTATATACATACACACATAGCTCTGCTATATACATACACACCTAGCTCTGCTATATACATGCACACATAGCTCTGCTATATACATGCACACATAGCTCTGCTATATACATACACACATAGCTCTGCTATATACATACACACATAGCTCTGCTATATACATACACACATAGCTCTGCTATATACATGCACACATAGCTCTGCTATATACATGCACACATAGCTCTGCTATATACATGCACACATAGCTCTGCTGGATACATACATACAGACACAGCGCTGCTACATACATACACACATAGCTCTGCTATATACATGCACACATAGCTCTGCTACATACATAGCTCTGCTACATACATAGCTCTGCTATATACATACACACATAGCTCTGCCACATACATACACACATAGCTCTGCTACATACACACATAGCTCTGCTATATACATACACACATAGCTCTGCTACATACATACACACATAGCTCTGCCACATACATACACACATAGCTCTGCTACATACACACATAGCTCTGCTATATACATACACACATAGCTCTGCTACATACATACACACATAGCTCTGCCACATACATACACACATAGCTCTGCTACATACACACATAGCTCTGCTATATACATACACACATAGCTCTGCTATATACATACACACATAGCTCTGCTATATACATACACACATAGCTCTGCTACATACATAGCTCTGCTATATACATACACACATAGCTCTGCTACATACACACATAGCTCTGCCACATACATACACACATAGCTCTGCTACATACACACATAGCTCTGCTATATACATACACACATAGCTCTGCTATATACATGCACACATAGCTCTGCTATATACATACACACATAGCTCTGCTATATACATACACATAGCTCTGCTATATACATACACACCTAGCTCTGCTATATACATGCACACATAGCTCTGCTATATACATACACACATAGCTCTGCTATATACATACACACATAGCTCTGCTATATACATGCACACATAGCTCTGCTATATACATACACACATAGCTCTGCTATATACATGCACACATAGCTCTGCTATATACATGCACACATAGCTCTGCTATATACATGCACACATAGCTCTGCTATATACATGCACACATAGCTCTGCTATATACATATAGGGGGGCATAAATCGGGGTTGGGGAGGGCACATACCGCTCAGGTCACGGTGGAGAGGGGGCCCACACAGCGCCGGAGGGACACGCTGTGCTGGGGGTCGCTGGCTGGCACTGCAACTCTCATCTGTGGGACTGAGCAGGATGCCGGTCTGTAGCTCCGCCCACAGATGAAGTTCAAACCAGGAAGCCTGCGCGCCTTAAAGAGACGGCGCCGCAGATTCCTGCCGAGGACTGCGGTCCCCGGAACACGGCCCGGGGACCGCAGAACTAAGGAGAGTGGGCCCCGGCCAAGGTGCACCAGAGCTGACGAGGCCGAGCGGGCCCCCCCGGCTCTCCAGGGCCCCGGCATTTGCCCGGGTATGCCGGGTGCTGACGCCGGCCCTGCTAGATCACATCGATAAACCTCATCTAGACGTTCCTCTCGGTCATCCGGGTCATCATCCTCAAGAAGCTCAGCCCTGAGTGACAGGATACTAGAGGCCCGCATGAGAGTGGAAGAATCCAAGGTGAGATGTTCCTTCACAGAAAGAGAAGTAGAAGCAGAAGCCAAAAGGGCAGAAGCAGAAGCCCTTGCAGAAGCCAAAAGGGCAGAAGCGGAGGCTTGGATAAAGATTCTTCAGTCACAGATGGAAGAGGAAGTTGCACTAGCTAAAGTGAGACTACTTGAGCAAGCATTGATCCAAGGTCCTGATCCAGCTCACTCGCCACCACTGGAAACAGACAATCCAGTTGATCGCACAAGAGACTATGTACTGAATCAATTACCTGTAGCAACCCCGGTTTGCAGTACCATCCAAACCGACAACACCGAAACTCCAACTTACCTCTACCAGTGGCAGTACCATCTAAAGCATCTGAGCAAATTATTAAAAGTCACCAAGAGATGCCCTCTCAAACACAGTCACCTCGGCAAGATGGCAACCAAGTGTTTCCTGACCCACTTCCACAGATCAAGCAGCGGTCATCAGAATCTACAGAGGCTAAACCACAGCTCAACCCTGCAGCAACGTCATTTTACCCGGGAACATCTCATCCATTCATGCCAGGCAGCCCATACGCCCCAGGTGCATCACGAGTCGTCGTGGCAACATGTGGTGAGAAATCAGATATGTCTGAGTTTGCCGGGTTCATGGTGAGCAGAGAGCTAATCAACACTAGTCTCACGAAATTTGATGAGCGTGCAGAAAGCTACAGGGCCTGGAAAGCAACTTTCAAGGCAGCCATCGCCAATCTCAACTTAACGCCAGAACAGGAGCTCGACCTCATGATCAAGTGGTTGGGCCCAGACTCTACAAACTGTATCAAGAGCCTCAGAACCGTCTATATGGGATAAGCAGAAGCAGGTATCGCTGCTGCATGGCAAAGACTGGAACACTCCTTTGGCAGCACAGAAGCAATAGAGAAAGCCCTATTCAAGATACTGCAGGACATCCCAAAGATCAACCTTAAAGAAGTCCACAAGCTTCAAGACCTAAGTGATCTGCTCATGGAGCTGGAGCTCGCCAAAAGAGACCCTCGTCTGTCTGGGCTGTGCTACCTGGATACAGCCCATGGAGTGAACCCAATCGTGGTGAAGCTGCCACACAGTTTGCAGGAGAAATGGGCAACGTCAGTCTCAAGGTACAAAAGAGTGCATGACGTCACCTTTCCCCCATTTATTCACTTCTGCAAGTTAATCGGCGAGCAGGCCCAGATGAAGAATGACCCCAGCCTCGACTTCCTAGAGTTCAACACTTCGGCAGCTGCAACAACATCATCATCAAGGTATGAAGGTGCCATACACAAACGCAGAGACATTAAGAACACTGTGAGTGTTAGAAAGACTGAGCTACCATCACCTGCAGCACCCACAGATAAACAGTACACTATCTCATCACGAGATAAGTTTTTCAATCGAGAATTTCCCATCCATAAAAAAACACACTCACTGAACAAGTGCAGAGGGTTTAGATCCCAAACCCTACAGGAGCGCAAGAAAGTCCTCACAGAGCTTGGGATCTGTTTCAAATGCTGCGCATCACTTGAGCACATGGCCAAGGACTGTAAATCCATCGTCAAGTGTGAGGAGTGTCATAGCGAAAAACACGTTTCAGCCATGCACCCAACCCAGCTAGCTAGAGACACACCGGCTGCAGTCACCACCGCTCCCACTCCAAGTCATGGCAGGGAGTCCAAGAATCAGACTGACGCCACCACAGCCGTCTTCTGCTCATGCTCAGAGGTATGTGGAGAGGGCCAAATGGAGAAATGTTGTGCCCGAATATGCCTCATCAAGGTTTATCCCGAGGGACATCCAGAAAAGGCAATGAAGGTAAATGCATCCTAGATGACCAAAGCAACCGGTCCCTGGCAGGAACCAAATTCTTTTAAGCCTTCGGAACTAATGGACCATCAGAACCCTACACCTTGAACACCGGCTTGGGTCGCATAGAGACTAGAGGCAGAAGAGCCCAGGGATTCTCCTATCAATGGGAAGACTGAAATACCTCTACCAACGCTCGTTGAATGTGACCAAATACTTAGCCACAGGAATGAAATTCCTACCCCAGAAGCGGCCTTTCATCAACCACACCTGAGATACCTCGCTAGTGATATCCCACCTTTGGACAATAACGCAGAGATTCTACTCCTGCTCGGCAGAGACAATCTAAGGGTACACAAGGTGCGACAACAGTGTAATGGGCCTGACTATGCACCATACGCCCAGAGACTGGACTTGGGATGGGTAGTCATAGGAAATGTGTGCGTTGATCGATCAGAAATTGATTCCTTCAAGACTTACGTGCACGGAGATGGGCGCACAACCTGCTTAAAGCCATGTCCTCATCACTATGGAGTGAAAGAGAAGTCTCCAGACACGATACAGCTACCTGACATCACTTCTTCTCTGCATATCGACTACTTGGGAAGATCAGTCTTTCTCACAACCAAGGACGACGATAAAGTAGTCTTGTCAGTAGAGGACAGAGAATTCATCGAAATAATGAACTGTGAGTTTTCTAAAGACAAAACCAACCGCTGGGTCTCTCCATTACCCTTCTGATCTACCAGCTTAAAGCCTGCTTTACACGATGCAATGTATCTTACAATGTGTTGGCAGGGTCACGTCGTGAGCACATCCGGCATCGTAAGTTACATTGCAGTGTGTGAAAGGTACGTGCGATAGCGATTGAACGTTAAAACGTTCATCGCATACACATCATACCTTTCTCTAAAATTGCACGTCAGATTGTTCATCGTACACGGGGTAGCACACATTGCAGTGTGTGACACCCCGGGAACGATGAAAAGATCTTACCTACGTCCTGCGGCTCCCGGCCCACAATGTGGAAGGAAGGAGGTGGGCGGGATGTTTACGTCCCGCTCAGCTCCGCCCCTCCGCTTCTATTGGCCGGCTGCCGCTTGACGTCGATGTGTCGCCGAACGTCCCTCCCACTCCAGGAAGTGGACGTTCGCCACCCACATCGAGGTCGTATGGAAGGTAAGTACGTGTGACAGGGGTTAATCGTTTCTGCGGCACGTTCAACAAATTGAACGTGCCACACATACGATGGGGGCGTTGCAAATCGCATACGATATTGTATGCGAAATTGCAACGTGTAAAGCAGGCTTAAGACTCCCAAACAACCGAGATCAAGCTCAGACTAGGTGTAACTTTCTTCAGCATTCCATGAACAGCAAGCCTGATATGAGAGAACACAGCATTGCCTTTATGGACAAGGAAGTCTGCAACAACCTAGCACAAGCTGTACCAACCGAACTGAATCCAGCAGATCACACCACTAGACCTATGTCCATAAGTACTTTTGCTAACTCTTCTTGGCTTACAGGTCAAGAGTTCCTGCTGAGACATTCAGAAGAAGGTGTCCAGGAAGCCTTCAGCTTCCTAGATCCAGACAACGATCCAGATGTCCGAGCTGAAGTCAATACCCTGGCCACCAGTGCCGAAAAAACTTCCAACCTCAGTTGCCAACATTGTGAACGTTTCTCCAGCTGGATGAGGCTCGTCAGGACTGTTGCTAGGTTAGTGCATATCACCAGATGCTATCGTACGGACCTTAAAAACAAAGACTGTCATTGCTGGCATGTCTGCCACAAACTCCTTTCTGCTGAGGACATCTCCCATAGCGAGTCCCTCATAATACGCCACCTCCAACAGAGTGAATTCGCCATAGAATGGAAGTGTTTATACAACAAACAGCAGATTCCATTAAGAAGCCCTCTCGCCAATTTAAACCCAGTTATCAACAGTTTCGGCTTACTGAGAGTTGGTGGTCGTTTGAACCAGGCTCCTCTTGGAGTTGCAGAACAAAATCCTCTCATCATTCCCAACAAACACCATGTTACAGTCTTGCTGATCCGACAGCACCATGAAAAGATTGAACACCAAGGCAGGCAATTTACAAAGGGCGCTTTACGGTCTGCAGACCTCTGGATTATTGGGATGAAGAGAAGAGTAGCACAAATACTACACGATTGTGTGCACTGTTGTAAAGCGAGAGGAAAACAACTGTACCAACAAATGGCTGACTTGCCTGCAGACAGACTTTCTACAGAGCCACCTTTCACCTCTGTGGGCCTAGACGTTTTCGGACCATGGATGGTGTCCACACGCAGAACTCACGGCAGCCAAGCAAACAGTAAGCGGTGGGCTGTGTTATTCACCTGCATCAGTGTTCGAGCCGTTCACATTGAGGTGTTAGAGTCCATGGATACCTCCAGCCTAATCAACGCCTTGAGAAGGTTCCTTGCCATCAGAGGACCAGTGAAACAGCTGAGGTCTGACCGTGAAAGCAACTTCGTTGGTGCATGTAGAGAACTGAACATCGACACCAAGCCTATCCAAGATCAGCTGGTAGAGAAAGGTTGAACCTAGATCTTCAATCCCCCTCACAGTTCTCACATGGGAGGCTCCTGGGAGAGGATGATCGGGATTTTACGCAACATCTTGAACTCCATGCTAATGGACGTCAATTCCTCAAGACTCACACATGAGACTCTAGTCACTCTTTTAGCTGAAGTCTCAGCCATTATCAATTCAAGACCCCTTATGTCGGTGACCATGGATCCAGAAACACCAACCATATTGACTCCTACTATTCTTATTACCCAAAAAACTGACAACGCGGTAATGCCCAGTGGAGAGTTCACCCACGCGAACACTTATCAAAAACACTGGAAACGGGTTCAATACTTGGCTACTTCTGGAACCGATGGAGGAAGGAATACCTCACCATTCTTCAAGGAAGAAAGAAGTGGCGACATCCCAAGCCGAACCTCAAAGAAGGAGACCTAGTCCTCATGAAAGACCAGACCACAGAAAGGACTGACTGGCCTATGGGACTGATTACTAGGATACTGCCTAGCCAGGATGGCAATGTTCAGAAAGTGGAGCTAAAGGTCATCAGGAAAGGTGAGACGAAGACCTTTGCAAGGCCAATCCACGAACTTGTTCTGCTGTTGCCCATAGAGAGCGTCCCTACAGGATGAATGCTACCGGACCTGAACTTTGAGCCATCCTTCTTGTTTTGGACTCAATTGAGTTTGTTTATGCATTTAATGTGCCTTTCCATTCAGGTTATATTATGGACTCAATAGTGAAATCTCCAAAGTGAATTTCAGACGGGGAGTGTGCTGTTCCTACTTGTTTTAGTTAAACCTGTTATTTAATATTTTTCATGCTTGTTTCTGCTGCCATCTACTGGTCAGACCTTTTGGGTCCTCTGTTTCTTTTCGTGGCCCATGGGAGTGTCTGGTGCTCCTCTTACATCACTTCCTGGCATGTTCAGTTCACAGCCAGAGATTGTGAGAATAACACCCCTTATTGGAGTTGCTGGAAGCCACGTCTTCTGACCTTGGTGGCTCCAGAAACAAGCATCACAAGATAACCACAATGCCAGGTACTTGGACCACTGTACTCCTGCATGTCCTTAACCTTTGGAGAAAATAAACCACCATTGTTTCATCTCAGCATGTGCATGTTTAACTCTGGAGCACTCTGGTCATGTCTGCCTCACCTATAGGAAAAACGAAGGTAAGATTCTCAAGCCATCCCACAACTACGCGCCTTCAATCACCTTTAAGTGGGGACAGAACACCTATGGCAAAATTTGCTTTGATACAAGAGTAACTTGGTTTAAGAGCACACTCCCAGAATGAATTATGCTTGTAATCCAAGGTTCCACTGTAAATAAATAAAAAAAATTGCGTAAGGCCTCCTCTGATACCAGCATATATATATATATATATATATATATATATATATATATACTAGAAGGTGGCCCGATTCTACGCATCGGGTATTCTAGAATTTACGTATTGTGTAGTTCATGTATGATTTTTGTTATATATATATATATAAAGAGAGATGTTGTTGTCTGTAGTTACCAAGTGTTTGTGTAGGCGCTGTACATGTTCTGGGTGTTGTCTGGGTGTGACGGGGGGTGAGAGCGGTGTTGTATGTGTGTTGCGTGTGTTGCGTTGTTTGTGGAGCGCTGTATGTCTGTAGCGTTGTGTGTGTGTTGCGCGGTTTGTGTGTGTGTGGTGTGTTTTGGGGGGAGGTATGTTTTGTGCAATGTGTGTGTTGTGCGGTATGTGCGTATATTTGTGTGTGCCGCGGTGTTTGTGTGTTGGGTGTTGTGTGTGTGCAGCGTTGTCTGTGTGTGTGGGTGTCTGTGTAGGGCAGTTGTTTGTGGTTCCCAGTGTGTGTGTGTGTGTGTGTGGTGTGTTGTGCAGTGCGCGCGCGTGTGTGTGTGTGTGTGTGTGTGTGCATCAGCCTCTCTTCTCTCAGCCTACCTCTCCCAGCCTCCCTCCTCCCAGCCTCCCTCAGCATCAGCCTCCCTCTCCCAGCCTCCCCAGCATCAGCCTCCGCCAGCATCAGCCTCTCTCCTTCCAGCCTCCTCCAGCATCAGCCTCCCTCTCCCAGCCTTCCCCAGGATCAGCCTCTCTCCTCCCAGCCTCCGTCCTCCCAGCCTTCCCCAGCATCAGCTTTCCCCTCCCAGCCTCCCTCAGCATCAGCCTTCCCCAGCATCAGCCTCTCTCCTCCCAGCCTCAGCCTCTCTCCTTCCAGCCTCCCCCAGCCTCAGCCTCTCTCCTTCCAGCTTCCCTCAGCATCAGCCTCCCCTTCCCAGCCTTCCCCAGGATCAGCCTCTCTCCTCCCAGTCTCCTTCCTCCCAGCCTCCTTCCTCCCAGCCTCCCTCAGCATCAGCCTTCTGCTCCCAGTCTCCCCCAGCATCAGCCTCCCCATGCATCAGCCTCCACCAGCATCAGCCTCTCTCCTTCCAGCCTCTCTCCTTCCAGCCTCCCCCAGCATCAGCCTCTCCTTCCCAGCCTTCCCCAGGATCAGCCTCTCTCCTCCCAGCCTCCTTCCTCCCAGCCTCCCTCTCCCAGCCTCCCTCAGCATCAGCCTTCCGCTCCCAGTCTCCCCCAGCATCAGCCTCCCCAAGCATCAGCCTCCACCAGCATCAGCCTCTCTCCTTCCAGCCTCCCCCAGCATCAGCCTCTCTCCTTCCAGCCTCCCTCAGCATCAGCCTCCCGTTCCCAGCCTTCCCCAGGATCAGCCTCTCTCCTCCCAGCCTCCTTCCTCCCAGCCTCCCTCAGCATCAGCCTTCCCCTCCCAGTCTCCCCCAGCATCAGCCTCCCCAAGCATCAGCCTCCACCAGCATTAGCCTCTCTCCTTCCAGCCTCCCCCAGCATCAGCCTCCCCAAGCATCAGCCTCCACCAGCATCAGCCTCCCTCGTCCCAGCCTCCCCCTCCCAGCCTCCCCCAGCATCAGCCTCTCTCCTCCCAGCCTTCCCCATGATCAGCCTCTCTGCTCCCAGCCTCCTCCAGCACGCCGTGCTCCTCTGCCGACACTCACACACCCGATCGCATCCACTCACACACACCCGATCGCATCCACTCACACACACCCGATCGCATCCACTCACACACACCCGATCGCATCCACTCACACACACCCGATCGCATACACTCACACACACAGACACTGACGATATCGCACATACGCGCTTATACTCACAACATCCGGGGATATCACATGCTTCTGGCCATGTGATCCTCCGGCAGGTCCTGGAAGATCACAACAGCACAGTATCGCCACCGAGAAGCAAGCAATATCCCAGGATGTTGTGAGTATGTGGATGCGATGTGATGTGTGTGTGTGAGTGAGTGTGATCTGATTTGTGTGTGTGTATGTGTGTGCTGTTATGTGTGTGCTGTTATGTGTCTGTATTTTCCGCCGCTGCAGGACCTTGATGTGTGGATGCGATGTGATGTGTGTGTGAGGTGTGTATGAGAGTGAGTGTGAGCCGGTGTACACTGGTAACTATGATACACATCGGGTAACTAAGGGACCTTAGTTACCCGATGTGTATAATGGTTACCAGCTTTCACGGCCTCCGTGAAGATCCCAGCATCGCAAGGTTATGTCTGGCGCTGCTGGGATCCTGACGGAGCCGGTGTAGAAGCAAGAGATATCCCAGCATGTTGTGATGTGTGAGGTGTGTGTGAGAGTGAGTGTGATCTGATGTGTGTGTGTGTACTCACCTGGGAATCGGGGCTCCGTGTCAGTTGGGCCAGAGCGAGCGTGCATTGCGTGAGGGGGGCGGGGCCTGCAGAGAGCCGGGGCGAGAGGCCAATCCGTGTGGGGGGGCGGGGCCATGGCGAGCCTAGCGGCCAATCAGCTTTGTGTCACCGTAAGGACACAATTTCGGAGCATGACAGACAGACAGATAGACAGACAGATAGACAGACAGATAGACAGACAGACAGACAGACAGACAGACAGACAGAATAAGGCAATTATATATATAGATAAAGCCATGGCTACAGGCTGCTGCCACCAGCCGTGGGCATATCTTGGCTGTGTATCAAAAGAAGAACCGCATGTGAATTGTTTTTTTTTAAATTATTTAACTAAATAATTAAAAAAAAAAATGACGTGTGGTCCCCCATATTTTGATACCCGGCCAAGATAAAGCCGACAGCTGGGAGCTCGTATTGTCAGCTTGGGAAGGCCCATGGTTATTGGGACCCCCAGGCTAAGAATAACAGCCTGTAGCTGCCTCAGAATTGTTGCATCCATTAGATGAGACAGTCCTGGTGCTTTACCAGGCTCTTCCCAATTGCCCTGGTGCAGTGGCAATCAGGGTAATAGGGGTTAATTACTGTCACTAAGCCCCGAATTAGTGATGAGTAGAAGTCTATGAGACCCCCCCCCATTACTAATCCTATAAGTCAAAAGAAATAAATAGAAACAGAGAAAAATATTTTACTTGAAAAAAAATAAAGCACCCTTTTTCCCTCTTTATGAACCCCAAAAAGAGTCTTGAAGTTCCGCCATAATCCACAGAATGACCCCTGACGGTCCTGACTCTGTTACACCCGAACCTGGAGAAACCGAAAACATCCCAATAACCATGGGACTCCCCAGGCTGAGAATACCAGCCCCCAGCTGTTGGGCATTATCATGGCTGGGTATCAAAATTGGGGGGACTGCACGCCATTTTTGAAAATTATTTCATTAAATAATTTTTATAAAAGCCTCATTCGGTTCCTCTTATTTTGATACTCAGCCAAGATAGGTGCATGGCTGGGGGCTGCAGCCTGTAGCTATATGCTATATCTGTGCTGGGTATCATAATATGGGGGGACCCTACACCAAATATTATATTTATTTATTTTTACTGTACGCTATAAACCTGCAGACCACACCTGTGATTGGAAGCAACAGACACGCTGTTACACATGCTGGGGGTGCGTCTGACTGCAACCATTCACAGGCGCCGATGGGTGGGGAAAGCAGTACATATGCAATGAAGGTAACTTATCGGCACTGGAAGTGAATGCGCGGTAGTAACGTACAGCCGACCAGGGGCCTCAGTTAATAGAGCGTGCTTGCTCCCATCCCTCTATCCCTTCTACCAACATTTTTAATCGTCAGATTGTGGTCCCAATAGACATATATGGGGACTGGAATCTAGCCCGGAACCGAATTTTAACACGGACCCACCAGTCCTGGTTATCTGCGAGTCCGCTCCTCACTAATCAGAATAGCAACCCTATACAAACTAGTCATACATGCAGTATAATGTTTATATCCACATATAATACCATAAAGTTAAAATCACATAGGGAATTTTTATACTGGTTTTTGATTGTTGGTTTTTAATCAAAATCAAAAAGGAATGGTAAATATGAAGACAAGACTTATATTTCTTCTTCCTAATGGATTCATTTCTGGCCTTGATTTAAAAAACCGTATGTGTGTATCCAACCTCAGAGACAACATTTACCAGTAATGTTTCAATGTTTCTATCCGAGGAGCGAGTGTCTGCAATGAAATCGACTGAGAGATGTGTACTATTGTAATTCAGAGTCTCCAGCTCCATATAAAGCAAAGGCCATCTAAATAACTGTAATTTATGTGTGACCCTAAGCTGTTAACAAATATATTTCTTTATCTCTCTGGCACTCTCTATACCATTGAGCTAAATGTTTCTTTTTGTTGCCCCAGGTTACAATAAAGTTTGGTCTTTTTATCTTTATTGGATGGAATTTTATCTAATAATCACATCATTACCCTGCAACTAATCTAAACATTTCTGGTGTTTATATGACACCAGTAGGAATTGCAGATGGAAGATAGGAAAAAAGGAGAGCATGTCCAATACAATAAATGAAGCCGCTCCAGGCTTTAAATCAGGGAGGGCAACAGGGGTGGGGAACATTTTTTCTGCCGGGGGCCATTTGGAAGTTTCTACCAACCTTTGGGTGCCACACAAAATGATCAATTTAGAAATGACCCTAATATATTTGGTCAAACAATTAATTAACTCACCCCTACACCCCTAATATGACGGCTGGAGCTGCTTCTCTTTGGTGCAGCTGTGATCATGTTGCTTCTCACAACTGCATTTCTAGGTTTGTCTCGGTCTGGAGCGCAGCCAATTCTTTGTGATAAGATTGGTAAATCATATACATCACATAGGAGATGCTGGGTGCACATAAATCACAGGAGGGTCTTGCTTCATATATACATCACAGGAGGGGCTGGGTTCATATATACATCACAGGAGGGGCTGGGGCATATATACATTACAGGAGGGGCTGAGTTTATATATACATCAGAGCACTGGCCCATTTGAGCTGACACTGTGGCAGAGTTTGATCCCAGTGTAATTACCAATCAGCCCGATTCTCTCACATAAGAGACTCTCCGACCATGCGAGTGCAGCTGTACCCAAATTCAGACTGAAATAGCTGCAGAGGTACTTCATGGTAATAATATGATGATGTCCATCAAACATCAGAGAATCAGCCAGCTTAAATCCAAATCTCTGACCTCTTTGTTCTCCGGGAGATTAGTCTGACACTGGTCTTCTCCTTTTTTCCTACTGAAAATATGACTGATTGGCAGAACCAAACGCTCATTTTTGTGGGGAAGTCAGGAGAGATGGCTAGCTGTCAGCCAAACGAGCATGTGTGTATGGCCAGTTGTACAGTCTTGGTTTTCTGAATCTTCTATGTATGGAAGACCAGTTCTTGAAGATCAAACATGTTTTGGAAGATGATCCGACCAATGTCTGATTTACAATGTCGGCAGGATGTGATTATGCCCATGCCCCATGTCTGACTTTATGAGACAGCAATTTGCTGGCAAAACAAAGTAAAGTTTTATGTCAGGTCTGCATTTTCTCACAGTTATTGTTTCTACTTTTGATACTCACAAACATTTCTCTAGATAACTATTGGAAACTTGACTGTTTTGTTACAACTGTTTTGCTAAAGCAACTATAGCCAATATCTGATTCATGTAATGTTTAACATCTTGTGTCAGATATCTGAAATATATATATATATATATATATATATATATATATATATATACTTTTTATTTTTTTTTTTAAACAACATATCTGTAGAAAAAAAATCCATCTTTTCTTTTACCTCTTACATTCAGCGGGATTTTGGCATTAAAGGTTGGTCAGTAATAGACAACCCCTTATTAATGGTCCCAGGGAGGAAAAAAATTAAAACAATACTCATCTTTTGGTTTTTCGGCATTACTTCATAATCGGTGATGCAATTGTGACGCCCTGGACTAGCCAGGTAGTCACAGATAGCGCCCCGCACAACACCTGTACCCTAATAAGGTGTCAGCAGCCAACCAGTAAAACCCTAGTCACCCCTCTCAGGGCTTGATGTTCACACCAGGGGGCGGAACAAGGCAGTTGACCATGCCCACCGAGGAGTTCAGAGGGCCTGAGGCGGGAAAGCAGTGCAGATTAGTGAGTGGAGGTGAAGGAGAATAGAAGCAGGCCTGTGGCCAGGTCGGCAGAAATCTGACAGGTGCCAGGGTTGGAGCTCGGGCACCTTTGACTAGGAGGCAAGCGGTGTCTCAGCCTGCAGGAGCCGGGAAGACAGCTCGGTGGAACTGTGGTGGACCGGGGCAGGGTAGTGGCCCGCCGGTACCGACCCGGGGAATCGACTCGGAAACCGGAGCACAAAGGGCGGTACTCAGACCCTGAAACGAGGTCCAGAAGCCACTGAACCGAGTTAATTAACTGATTGTGGTCTGGACTATAGGTCCTTTCCCACCCAAAGTCCCGACTGAAGACAACAGCCCAACGAGGGGGATAGAAAGCCACCACACAGGCAGAGAGATCCTATGGGCCAGCGTCTGTGGGCAAAAGAGCTCTCCCGACATTCACAAGGTCGGGGAGCGGACTCCCGTCACTGAAGCGCAGGCAGTCCACAGATACACAACACGGTGCAGGAAAAAGGCAGAGACCACCAACCGGGTGGGGGACCTGACGCAGCCGGCTGCGGGCACCGACCACCATCAACTTGTTTTACCAGAGACCTGCGTGTGTTACTAATTGTGAGTACAACAGTGCCCTCCGGCCGCGCACCTCCCTGCACCGTCCAACCACACAACACCCAACGGGTCCCGGGGCCATCATCCCTGCCCACGGAGGGGTTAACATCTTGCTGCGCAACATCTCCCCTGGGTGCCCAGTAAATGCAGCGGTGGTGTCCACCTTCACCACAACCCATGGGTGGCATCACAAACTCAAACACGGCTCCGGCCGTACACCTACGTCCCCCTAAAGCGCCAGCCCCCCTTTCAGATCGAAGTGGACCACGGGGCCCCCGGGTCCGGAGATGCTCGAGCCACCACCTGGTGAGTCCGGATTCGAGCGGCTCGGTTGCTGCCGAGCACGGGGCAGTACACCGACTCTTCTGGCGTTACGAACAGGATACTTACCCATTCACTTACCTAGTGAAGTGCGCCTTGAAGTGAAGTCAGTGGTTATCCCACCAGAGTTTTCTTCCCCGCAGGAAGAGCGCGAGAGATGAAGCCCCGCCCCCTGGGAACACAGCCATGTAGCAAGGCAGGAAGTCGCAAAACGAAACTTACCGGCCGAAGAAGAGAGTGCCGCGAAAAGATCAAGGGGGAGAAGCAGGAAGATGTCTGCGCCTAACCCCGATGGCGGAGTGGCACCGGCCGCTGGAGCGGTGGCGCCCGCAGGTGTGCCCGACGATGAGAATGTGGCGGCGCTCGCTCCGGTCGCAGAATTTGGGAGAGGCCGCGGTTCCGGCGGTCGCCCAGGTGCTGCCAATCTCCTTGCCCTATGTGCCCGGTGCTGCCTGGCTACCTCAGTACGATGGGAAGCCTGATGCCTTGCCGGTGTTCCGTAAGAAAATATGTACGATTCTCGATTTGTATGCCATGATTGGCAAGCAGCGTGCAACGGTAGTGCTAGGGCAGCTGACCTGCGCGGCCGAGTAGGAGGTGGAGACTTGGGCAGACGCGGACTGGGCCTCGGTAACCGCCATTTTCGATAAACTACAGGTCGCAGTTGAAACCCGCACAGAAGCGGAGCTGCGGATGCAGTTTTACCATTGTCGGCAGCGACCAAAGGACAGTATAAGAGACTATGCCTTGCGGCTGCAAACGGCCTTGCATACGCTGATAGCAACAAAATGCTAGTGGAACAGTTCCTGCAGGGACTGGGGTCCACCGAAGATCATAAACAACTACGGCTGTGGTCGTTGGAGCACGCCAACCTGGACTTTGCAGTGCTGAAAGGGCGGGCCATCAAGGCCCTACAAGCACCGGATGCCGGCGCCCCCGACACGCTATGTTGGCCGGTTGACACTGCTCCTGTCTTGGTAACGCCCCCCTTGCTAGCCCTGCCAGCCCCTGCTGCAGCCACCGGAGCTCCGGAAGATCTGTCATTGCAAGTCCGGCGCCTGAATGAGAACGTCACCCAGATCCTCGCCGCTCTCCAGCTACCGATAAGAGTCAAGCCCGCGGAGAAGATCCAGCTCACCGACAGCCCGGAGGACGTCCCTTGGATGCAGCGGAGGAGGAACAATGACCCACGGTATGGACCGCTTGTCTGCTACAAGTGTAACAAGACCGGCCATTACTCCGGACGGTGTCCGTTAAACGAGCAACCCCTGAGGCCAAGGGCCAATCCTCAGGAGTAGATCCTCAAGGCCCAGCTGATTGTCGGGATCGGTACGTTGGAGGCCGCCCCATCATCTCCCTGGCGGTGGATGGTGTCCCGACCATGGCCCTGCTTGACACCGGATCACAGGTAACGACTATGCCCTACACGTTGTACCAGCGATACTGGGATGACAGTGAACTTACCCCTCCGGACGATGGCTTAACTATCATTGCGGCCAATGGGCTCCCTACGGTCCAGATGGGGTTCAAGGAAGTGACCCTGACTGTGGGAAGAACGGAGTTGAGACGTCAAGGGATGATTGTGGGGCTGAATGATTCCAGTGACCGTAACCCAAAGGTGGTCCTCGGAACCAACGTGATTGAGCACTGCATGGGTGAAGTGTTGAGCCTGTTGCAGCAATTGTCTGCCACTGCGGGAGGGGGTCGGCACAGGGCACTGCAGCGTGAGATCCGGGCCCTCCTGCAGCGGCAGCAGGTGAACATGACAGGTGGAGAGATTGGTGGTGTGCGGGTGATGGACGCTTCGCCTTTAGTGGTGCCGCCGCGGAGTGAAATGATGATTTGGTGTAGGGCAGCAGTAGGACCCCAAGGACAGGATTACCCGGCAATAGTAGAGCCCTTGCCTTCAGAGCACTGGCCCACAGTAATGGCAGCCAGAGGGGTGATTGATGTCAAAAAGGGGAGAGTGCCCGTGAGAGTGCTGAATTATGGAGAGGAAGAGGTCAGGCTCCCCCGCTACGCCACCATAGCCAAGTTGTTCACCGTAGACGCACACGCCATCCACGAAACAATCCCCACAACCACTACACCAAACTCGAGTAGTGACCCTCTACCCAAACAGTTAGCGGAGTGGTGCCAGGAGTTGCATGTTGGCACCGAATCCACCCCCATGCACCACAAAGAAGGGGTATACCGGGTAGTGCAGGAGTACGGGCAGGTTTTCAGCAAGCACCCGATAGATTTTGGGAGAATTAAGGGGGTTCAACAACCTATCCCCACGGGTACACATCCACCCATTAAGGAAAGGTACAGTCCAATCCCACCTGCACACTACCAGTGCACCAAAGACATGTTGAGGATCATGAAGGAGGCAGGGGTCATCCGGGATAGTTGTAGTCCCTGGGCAGCTCCATTGGTGCTGGTGAAGAAGAAGGATGGTACCATGAGAATGTGTGTGGATTACCGGAAGATCAATCAGATAACGCATAAAGATGCCAACCCTCTCCCCCGCATTGAAGAGTCACTGGCTGCGCTGAAGACTGCTAATTATTTCTCTACCCTTGACCTTACTAGTGGCTACTGGCAGGTGATGGTTGCATAGGAAGGCCGCGAGAAGACTGTGTTCGCTACCCCCATGGGACTCTGCGAGTTCAACATTATGCCGTTCGGGCTGTGCAATGCCCCGGGGACCTTCCAGAGGCTCATGGAGTGCTGTTTGGGGCATCTCAACTTCGAGACTGTTCTATTGTATTTGGACGACGTGATTGTGTATTCCAAGACGTATGAAGCCCACCTGGAGCACCTGGTAAAAGTGTTTGCGGCTCTTTCCTAGTACGGAATGAAGTTGAAACCCTCTAAGTGCCAGCTGTTGAAACCAAAAGTGCAGTACCTCAGGCATGTGGTGAGCGCGGAAGGCGTAGCCCTGGACCTTGAGAAGATTACCGCGATCCAGAGCTGGCTGCGACCAACCATGGTGAAGGAGGTGAGGCAGTTCCTGGGCCTGGTGGGCTATTACCACCGTTTTATCAAGGGGTACACGAAGATGGCCGTGCCCATACAAGACCTCCTCGTGGGACAGACCAAGAATGTTAGATCTCCTGGATCCCCGTTTGTCTGGGGTGAAAAGCACGAGGAGTCCTTCCAGCAGCTGAAGTCGGCTCAGACAGGGGACAAAGTCTTGGCTTACCCTGATTACGGCCTCCCGTTCATCCTTTATACCGACGCCAGCAATGTGGGCCTGGGTGCGGTCCTGTCCAGGTACAAGATGGAAAGGAGAAGGTGATCGCCTACGCCAGCATGAAGCTCTGGCCAACAGAGAGAAACCCAGAGAATTACAGCTTCTTTAAGCTCGAGTTCTTGGCCCTCGTGTGGGCGATAACAGAAAGGTTTAAGCATTGCGTCGCAGCGGCGAAGTTCACTGCCTACACGGACAACAACCCATTGACACATCTGGATACGGCCAAGCTGGGCGCCCTGGAGCAGCGGTGGATGGCTCGACTGTCCAATTACGACTTCACCATCAAGTACAGGGCTGGCCGCAAGAACACCAACGCGGATGCGCTGTCTCGGATGCCACACTTGCCCGATGAAGGGATGGAGGAAGACAGCCTGGAGGAGATCGAGCTACCCGCATTCCATCAGCCAAGGGATGAGAAGGCCTGTGTTAGCCAACAGCAGGCGAACCTTGACCCGCTGCCCAGCCAGGGGTGGCAAGAAGCCCAGGATCAGGAGCCTGCAGTTCAGCTGGTCAAAACGATGATTGCCCAGGGCTCTTCCAAGATGGACCCCACAGCCCCCTCCGAGGCTCAGCGGTTGTGGAAAGAGAGGGACCGTCTGTACCTGCATCAAGGGAAGCTGTATAGGGGGACTGATGAACCCGAAGACCCATGAGAAAGTCCGCCTGCTGGTGGTGCCCCAGGCATGTGTGCCCAAGGTCCTGCAGGCCTACCATGATGGCGCAGGTCACTTCGGCTGGAAGAAGCTGGAGATGCTGCTGATGTACCAGTTTTACTGGCGTGGGATGCGGGAATCCGTGGAGGCCTGGTGCCGAGAGTGTAGTCCCTGTACGCTGATAAGACGGAATGAAGCCAGCCAGAGGGCCCCACTACAGCCAATTGTCACCCACCAGCTGCTTTGAGTTGGTCGCCTTGGACCATGTCAAGCTCATGCCCAGCCGTAGTGGGTATACTTACGCCCTGACCATTGTGGACCACTACTCGAGATTCATGGTGGTCGTCCCCGTCAAAGACCTGACTGGCCGCACCGCAGCCAGAGCCTCAAAGGCCTACTTTTGCCGACCGCATGGCTACCCGGAGAAGGTGCTCACGGATCAAGAGTTCTGCCACTTGTACGGGTGTAAGAAGATCCGAACCACGCCCTACCATGCCCAAACTAATGTGATGTGCGAGAAAATGAACCATCTAGTCCTTAATCTCCTCAAGACTCTACCCCTGGAAGAACGGAATCTGTGGCCGGAGAAACTGCCTGATTTGGTGGACATGTACAACAACACCCCTTGCAGTTCCACCAAGTGCACGCCTGCGTACCTGATGAGAGCCCAGCCGGGGCGGCTGCCAGTGGACCTGGAAATGGATGTAGAAGTACCCGAAACTCTTCCTCCCACTGCCAACTGGGATGCCAAGCGACAGACGCAGTACCGATGGATCCAAGAGTATGTGGAAAGGAATCTGCGGCAAAATCTAGAAAAGCAAGAGCAGCGCTTCAACAAGCGGGCTCAGGCTACCCCTTTTGGACCCGGGGATGTGGTGCTGAAGCGCAAAAGCAGAACACATAATCTTGACGATCAATGAGAAAGGACCCCCTATGTCATACAGCCAACCGGATGGGAGAACGAGAAGACCTACTTGATTAGTCTTGATCAGGGGAAGACCACGGCTACTGTTTCCATGGACCACCTGAAGAGATTCCCGGGTCCCCTGAGACTTGTAGATGAGGTCCCCGTGCCCACGCCAATCATAGAGAAGAAGAAAGAGGTGATCCATACAGTGATGGGCGACTTTCCAGCTAATTGGCCTTCGCAGAACGGCACAGTGATTGTTCCTGTGAAAATGTTCCCACAACCCGTGGAAGAAATGGAGCCCGAGATGCCCGCCAGTGAGCCACCCGAGCAAGTGCCCAGGGATGTACCTACACCATGCCCCCGTAGGTCTCTACCCGCCATACCCGCCATCCAGGAAAAGGGGTCGGTTGTCTCCTCTCCCCCATCGCCTCCACCAGAGAGTGTTGGGCCCAGGAGGG
The DNA here is from genome assembly GCF_048569485.1 of Anomaloglossus baeobatrachus. NCBI lineage: Eukaryota > Metazoa > Chordata > Amphibia > Anura > Aromobatidae > Anomaloglossus > Anomaloglossus baeobatrachus. The sequence continues at coordinate 556,572,090 of NC_134355.1, read as the reverse complement.
CCACGCGCCCTAATCTAGGTCAGCCCCTGCTTAGATACAGGGAAACTGCCATCTAGGGGTGCAACATGTTGATTATGTAAATGGATGTGTGAACGAATGCTAATCACCCGAGACCCTCACCTGATTACAAAGACTGTTGAAAAGTAGCGGTTCCCGGCGACCATACTGCCCGTCCCCGTTGGGACTTTGTTTTGGCCCCCGTTATTGCCCGTTTTAAATGATGAACATGGCCGACACTTGCAGGCCACCCAAAAACATTATTGGGCCTTGTAAATAATCCCCGGACCAACCTTCCAGGTCCTACAGTCTCCGGAGAGGCTGGTTGGAGGAAGGGCCTGCGGCAGAGGAGGCCGGGGTCCCGTCACCAATGAAACCGGTGACAACCCTCCGGGCCAGGGGTCCCCTGGACGTGGGGCCTCTGAGAGACTGCCGAGTAAGGAACTTATTACCCGGCCCGTGTGGCCAATACCCGGACCTAAACCTGTTTCCTTGACTGGGGAAATGGGGTGCTGACCTAGTTCTTAGAGGCAGCATCAGGGCTAGGTTTGCTTGGGTGGGCAAATGAAAGGACTCAGTCCCTTCCCGTTCCCGGTTATTAAAAATGTTTTATTTGCAACGTTCAAGTATAATGCCTCCCGTCAAGGGATGAAACAAAAGCTTTCGTAATTGTAAATATGTTGGTATACTTGTATACATGTTCTCTTTTATCTTTTGCAGTTCAGAAAAATAAACGGTGGTGGTCGGACAGCCCGCGGACGGTCTGTAGTTAACCATGTGGGAGTGTGACGCCCTGGGCTAGCCAGGTAGTCACAGATAGCGCGCCGCACAACACCTGTCCCCTAATAAGGTGTCAGCAGCCAACCAGTAAAACCCTAGTCACCACTCTCAGGGCTTGATGTTTACACACACCAGGTGGCCATGTCCACCGAGGAGTTCAGAGGGCCTGAGGCGGGAAAGCAGTGCAGATTAGTGAGTGGAGGTGAAGGAGAATAGAAGCAGGCCTGTGGCCAGGTCTGCAAAAATCTGACAGGTGCCAGGGTTGGAGCTCGGGCACCTTTGGCTAGGAGGCAAGCAGTGGCCTCAGCCTGCAGGAGCCGGGAAGACGGCTCGGTGGAACCGTGGTGGACCGGGGCAAGGTAGTGGCCCGCCGGTACCGACCCGGGGAACCGACTCGGAAACCGGAGTACAAAGGGGGGTACTCAGACCCTGAAACGAGGTCCAGAAGCCACTGGACCGAGTTAATTAACTGATTGCGGTCTGGACTATAGGTCCTTTCCCACCTAAAGTGCCGACTGAAGACAACAGCCCAACGAGGGGGATAGAAAGCCACCGCAGAGGCAGAGAGATCCCACGGGCCACCGTCTCCGGGCAAAAGGGCTCTCCCGACATTCACAAGGCCGGGGAGTGGACTCCCGTCGCTGAAGCGCAGGCAGTCCACAGATACACAACATGGTGCAGGAAAAAGGCAGAGACCACCAACCGGGTGGGGGACCTGACGCAGCCGGCTGCGGGCACTGACCACCATCAACTTGTTTTACCAGAGACTTGCGTGTGTTACTAATGGTGAGTACAACAGTGCCCTCTAGCCGTGCACCTCTCTGCACCGCCCAACGACACAACACCTAACGGGTCCCCGGGCCATCATCCCTGCCCACAGAGGGGTTAACATCTTGCTGCGCAACATCTCCCCCGGGTGCCCAGTAAATGCAGCGGTGGTGTCCACCTTCACCACAACCCATGGGTGGTGTCACGAACTCAAACATGGCTCCGGCCGTACACCTACGTCCCCCTAAAGCGCCAACCCCCCTTTCAGATCGAAGTGGACCACGGGGCCCCCGGGTCCGGAGACGCTCGAGCCACCACCCGGCGAGTCCGGATCCGAGCGGCTCGGTTGCCGCCGAGCACGGGGCGGTACACAACAGTAGAGCCCCACAGGGCAGGTGCATTTAGCCTACTCGTCGCCGGGCGTTGACTGACATGGTCAACAGTTGCCCCGAGGCATACAGAAGATGGCAGGGGAAAGATGATGGGGGTAGTGGTAAGGTGTTTGTCGTGACGCCACCTGTGGTATGCGGCCAGGGAATCTGCCGCCGTTGCTGTCGCTGTCCTCTGGGGCAGATGGTGGTAGCAGCTATAGATGGTATCGCTCCCCACAGGTGGAGCGGGCCCCGGGAAGGATGATGAGGGGAGCAGTAATGGCAGGGGGAGCGGCATTACGGGTAATAAAGAGTCTGAGTCTATGGCTGCGGTTCCAGGTTGTTTTGTGCTGTGTCGCTCACCCAGGTAATACCGGTCACTTGCTATGATGTCGAGCCCGAATCCCTTTAGAGATCAGTCCGGTTTAGTGTTCGGTGGGTTGCTCCTTGTAACGCCTGTCTGTGGATCCCCTGGCTTGAAGCTACATGGGGACCCTGGTTTTAACGAGATGTACTCTTGTCCCTATCTGCAGGTGTTGCGGTTCCCATGTTGGGCCTGACTTGAAGTGAGACCCTGGATCCTACAGTATATGGCACTGTGCTGTAGGGCGCTGTGTGGTCAGGGAAGCTTGAAACTTTCCTCGTCCAGGTAGATTCTGGAAAACCAACGTGAAGTATGATTTTCCCTAGGGTCCTGCCGCCCTGTGTGGCGTCGGTTCCGAGGGGAGCAGGGTCACTCTTCCTATGGTAACCGTGTGAACTTTCTTCTCCTTCCCACCAGAGCCCCTGTGAGGCACGTCTGCTCCACTGCTCTGCTGCTGGAGAACTCTCTAACTGTTGTGTTGGCTCCTGACTCCCCCTGCTGGCTGCTCCTCCTCCCTCCCAGGTCCTAAGCTAGTGGGGCCCCTGTTGAGGGCATCCTGTAAATGCCTCTCTGACGGCGATCCCTTTATTACCCTACCCTAGCCCAGTCTCCAGTGGAAACAGGACAATCTGGTGTGTATTTGAGTGTGTAATGTGATGAAACCGGGACTGACGTCCTCAGGAACCAGGTTTAGCATTACACCCAAATTTGGGTGCAATACTCTCTGGCGACTGAAGACTCAGAGGCGCCACACAACCCCTGGTGTCAACCTCTGCCATCACGTGACGGCAGCAATCACATTTTGTCCAAGCAGAAATGCCTTTCTTGTTGCTGTAATGAAATGGCTGATGGACAGCTGCTAACTGGCTGCAGCGTTAAAGTGACGCCCTCGCTGGATGTTTATACAGCAGACCGGCAGGGAACACAGCAATGAGCACACAGGTATTTAGAATTAACTTGTTTTCCTCAGGCAAAATGGGCCAAAAAGAGATTTAAATGACTCTGAAAAATCAAAAATTGTTAAAAGTTCTACAGAGAGATACAGCACTCTTCAAATGGAAAGATATTGGAGCGTGATCACAGGACCATCAAACGTTTTGTTGCCAATAGTTAACAGGGTTGCAAAAAAATAGTTTTAGAAAAAAAGACACATTAAGCCCTACATGACATATGGTAAACTTCCATCATATACAGTGTTCTTGGCTTTGATGCGGGTTTGCACGCCGAGCACGCATCTTTCCCGGCAGATGATGGCTGAAGTATTCAGCCCATATTCTTATGGGATGGTGAAAGTATTATAATTATGCATGATTTTACACCACTATAATCTGTAATAATAATCTTGGAATAACAATCCTATTGTCAAACAAATCCATCTGTTCTCTCAACAAACCCCCTTTTCTTGACTTACTAACACTAACCAACTCGTCTAACTTTAAAGCTGCAAAGAAGGCGAGGGAAAATGCCAGTTTAAACAAGCGGGTTTCTGAAGGTGACGTATAGGCCCACTCAGCATGAATACCAAAAAGTAACAACAACTAATAGGAAACTGGACATCTCTTATGACACAATTTCCACCCTCGTCTCCATCCCTTCACTGCCTGAACAACCAGAAATGACTTAGTCACATCGCTCTATCCTCCACACACAGACATATCCAGGACATGGGCTACAACTGTCACATTCCTTGTACCAAGGCACTCATGCCCAATAGACATCGTCAGAAGCGTCTTACCTGGGCCAAGTAGAAAAAGAACTGGACTGTTGCTCAGTGGTCCAAAGTGTTGTTTTCAGATGAAAGTAAATTTTACATTTCATTTGGAAATCAAGGTCCCAGAGTCTGGAGGAAGAGTGGAGAGGCCACAATCCAAGCTGCTTGAGCTCTAGTGTGAGGTTTCCACAATCAGTGATGGTTTGGTGAGCCATGTTATCTGCTGGTGTAGCTCCACTGTGTTTTATCAAGACCAAAGTCAGGGCAGCTGTTTACCAGGAAATTTTAGAGCACTTCAAGCTTCCCTCTGCCGACAAGCATTTTGGAGATGGAAATTTCGTTTTCCAGCAGAACTAGGCACCTGTGCCAAAAGTACCAGTACCTGGTTTAATAACCACAATAACACTGTGCTTGATAGGCCAGCAAACTCACCTGACCTAAACCCTATAGAGAATCTCTGGGGTTGTGTCAGGAGTAAGATGTGAGACACCGGACCCAACAATGCAGACAAGCTGAAGGCTGCTATAAAAGCAACCTGGGCTTCCATAACACCTCAGCAGTGCCACAGGCTGATCACCTCATGCCACGCCGCATTGATGCAGTAATTCATGCAAAAGGAGCCCCGACCAAGTAGTGAGTGCATTTACTGTACAGACTTTTCAGTAGGCACCAAAATTTGTGAGTTTAAAATCATTTTTTCAGTTGGTCTTATATAACATTCTAATTTTCTGAGATAATGACTTTTGGGTTTTCATTGGCTGTAAGCCATAATCGTCAACATTAAAAGAAATAAACACTTGAAATAGATCACTCTGTGTAATGAGTCTATATAATATATGAGTTTCCCTTTTTGTATTGAATTACTGAAATAAATTAACTTTTTGATAATATTCTAATTTATTGAGATGCACTTGTATGTGCACAAGTAGCCAACAGCCTGTGTCCCAGATATGATATATACATGTAGCCAGCATCCTTGGTCCTCTATATTATATATACACAGCTAAAAGCCTTGGTCCCCCTATATGTTCACGGCTAGCAGCCTGTATCCTCTATATTATGTATACTAGTAGGCGACAGCATGAGTCCCCTATATTATATATACATGCAGAAAGCAGCCTAAGTCCTTTATATTTATATATACTCAGCCATCAGCCTGTATCCTCTATACGATATATGTGCAGCCAGCACCCTGGGTCCTCTGTATTATATATACATGCAACCAGCAGGGTGGGTACCCTATATTATATAGCTGGTATTCTAGGTCCTTTGTATCATATATACACAGCCAACAGCTTTTTTCCAGGCGAAACATACACCAGGCATTTGATAAGGTAATATATAGTGTCACAGCAACACATTTCATTATGGTTTTTTTTATTTCAAATCTGTTTTATTGATGAAACTGTGGTCAACATACAAACATATCATTTGTGCAATTACAATACATAAACATCATTTTCTCAATGCCGGGATAACATCCAGAAATTGTTACATTACTACATTTCTTGGAATTCTTCAAATTATCTTTGTGCTATTACCATACAACCACTTATAAATTATAGGTCAGAATTCCCACTTCTTTTGACTTCCCGTATCCTAATATACTCATTCTCCTTGTATGGCTATTGTCTTATGAATTATTGATAAATCTTTTCATATAAAAAATGAAACTAGGGGGGCGTGGCCAGCAGGCAGCATGAGCGGTCGCATCTGAGAGCAGCTCCGCAGTCCAACGCTGATAAATACTATTAATCCTGCCGAAATTGGTGCCTAAATACACCTCCGGATTACCTGTGGTGCGGTGAGCATTCTGATCGGTACCATGAGCAGAGGTCGCAGCGCAGCGGCGGCTGAAAAGCTGAAGAAGTTTGCTCGGGACTCCCAGCAAGATGGCGTCGGCAAGCAGTCGGAGCGGGAATCCAGTGAGGCGGAGGAGGAGGAGAGCATGGAGGCCGGATCCAAGGAGCCGCGGGAGCTAACCCTGCAGCAAGTTACTTCGCAGTTACTTGCGGCGATCCAGGATTCAAAAGTGTCGCTGACGGGCAAAATCGAGGAGGTTAAGATTGATGTGGGACTCCTCCGGCTGGACCTGCAAAATCTGAGAGAGCAGGTAAAGGAGACGGAGCAGCGGATCTCCACGCTGGAAGACGACGCAAGAGCGACGCCGGGCAGATTGTCCTCTTTGGAGAGCGCGGCAAATAACTGGGCGCAAAGGGCTGACGATCTGGAAAACCGCCTGTGCCGCAATAATTTAAGAATTCTGGGGATGCCGGAGAGGGCAGAAGGGAGCGACCCATGTAAGTTCATGGAAACATGGCTTTCTGAAACTTTCCCTGATGCGACGCTGTCAGCGGCGTTCGCTATAGAACGAGCCCACCGGGTACCGGCCAGACCTCCTCCCCCGGGAGCGCAGCCTAGACCTCTCCTGGCCCGACTGTTGAGCAGCAGGGATAGAGATGCGATCCTTGGTGCGGCGCGACGCAAAGGCCCGATCCTACATAATAATGCTCCCATACTGATTTTTCCTGACTTCTCTGCGTCTCTTCAGAAAACGAGGGCATCCTTCATTCAGGTGAAAAAACGCCTTAGAGATCACCATATTGCTTATTCCATGATCTTCCCGGCTCGTCTCAGAGTGGTTCATCAAGAGCGATCCTTGTTCTTTACATCTCCTGCGGAGGCGGATGACTGGATCAATACACTAAAGAGGAAGCGCTGATGCGTTACAGCCATGAGCGACGCCGAGAGGATCGCTGTTGTGATGGCATCGTGGTTCTGATTGTTTATTTCATCTCCTTTGGATTGAGGTCGGTGATACGATTCCTTTTCCTGGGACGCCTGGAATCGCTGTTTTAGGATCATCCTATGCAGATATTCGGCGTCCCTCGATATTGAAGGCGCGATATATCTTTGGTTCCTCCATCTCTCCTACCATGCGAGTGGAGCGATGTTCGGGATCGCAGTTGCGTCAGCGTCCAACTCCTTTGGTTCCAGTTTGTGGAGAAATTGCCGATTCCATCAGGATGCGATGGTGCGCTTGCGACCCCCGGAAGCATGTGAGTTACTGGATGTGTTTATTATTGGCCTTCCATTGTGCCGGTCTCCAGGTTGGCGCCCCCCCCCTCAAGGCTGGGCAGCTGGAGATGGTGCCTCTGAGTGTGTCGGGACCTGAGCTCACTGCGATTATTACTAAGCCTTGTTTGAGTTCTGGAATACTCGTCGCTGGTGGGACCGGATTGAACTGTCTTCAGGCGGGATATGTGCCAGAACGCTGCTGCGGTGCCATGATCACTCTCATGCGATCTTGAATTATCCTGCATCTTGCGATCCAAAAGGGGACTTTACTCCGGGTTTGCAGTATTTGGCAACGCACTTAAGTTCAGGATGCTGAATTCTGTCTTTAAAGCTATATTAAGGTTTTTTGGGGTCACCATACATGATAGTCACTTATAATTTGGGATTGCCTGCAAATTCTCCTTCCATTTCCTTTACATTCCTATCTCTTCTTCCCCCCTCTCAGTCTTACTTACTCGTCTAATCCCTCGGCCCCTTTATCTCAGCCTCATACCCATCCTTGCTATTCTATTCATATCTACCTCTAAGTCTTCTTTGCTATTTTCTCCAACTTCCCTCTTCAACCTTCATCTCTCTTCTTCAGTTTCCACCCAGTATGCCCTCCGTTACCTCTCTTCTTCTTATATTTCTATATTCCCTCCTCCTCACACTCTCTCTTCTTCCGCCCATCTTAATTTCTTTCCTCTTTCTTCTCTAGCCACGTTGGTTCACCCTGGTCGTTACTAGGGACACCCTCTCCTGGTCACACTACTGGATCAGTTCTTTCGGCTGTGTGTTTGCAACCGATAGTTTGTATTTAAGGGTACGTTTGCCCAAGTTCTACTGTGGGTTAAGTTTTTGACATTTCCCTATTAATTCAGTACGAGATACATTTCAATGGCTTTAAGTTTGATGACATGGAATGTTAGGGGGCTGGGCACATCCAGGAAACGGGCGGCAGTATTTGCACATATCAAAAAATCTAAAGCTCAGATTGTATGTTTGCAAGAGACCCATTTGTTGTTGGAAACCACGAGAGTGCTTCAGAAGCCTTGGGTTCAATGGTCAGCTCACTCTGTTCATTCCTCATATTCGAGGGGAGTATCGGTACTAGTCCATAAAGCATTGCGGTGGGACCCGGGTAAGATTATAAAGGATACTGATGGGAGGTATGTGTTTATCCAGGCTCACATCGATGGGATCATGATAGTGATCTTGGCCATATACATCCCCCCTGCGATGGGAATCTCAATTTTGTATGAAGCGGCTAAGTTTGCCTCACAATTCCCGCAAGCCTTGGTGCTCTGCATGGGGGACTTCAATTTGATTAGTAACATAGGGCTGGATAGATTCAACACCCGGCAGGTCCCGATCTCCCCTACGATGCAAACTAGACTGAGTGCATTCCTACAGGAGGTGGGGTGGAGTGACATGTGGCGGTTTTTTAACCCAGTACTGAGAGAATATACATGTTATACCCCAGGGAAAAACTCATTGTCTAGAATTGATTACATCTGTGGAAATGAAAGAGTCTGTGCCCATATACAATCGGTGTGTCATCTACCCAGATCAGTATCAGACCACTCTCCGGTATTTGTCAGCATTAAGTGGGAGGGTTGTAAATCTCGTAAAGTGTCACGGAAGATTAACCCTTGGTGGCTGTCACTCTTTGGCACCAATGATAGGATTCCTGATCAGCTCAGGGCATACACCGAGACTAACTCCGCGGAAGAGAATCACTCGGCCTACTGGGACGCGCTTAAGGCGTATTTGAGGGGTTGCTGTCACTCTTCTATCTCTTATGTCAAGAAACAGGCGGCCAGAGAGGAGGAGGAATTGGCCACTCAAAATAGAATGCTTGAACACAGATTTACCTCAGACCCTTCTGAAGGAAACAGATCCCAGTGGCTACAGGCTGGGAGGAAATATCTTTTGTTCCTGCAGGATAAGGCTAAGAGGCATGTCTTCTTCATGAACCAGAGATATTTTGAGCAAGGGAACCAATCTAGTAGTTTACTAGCGTTCCTGGTGCGCCAATCCACTAGCTCACCTGCGGTCCTTAAGATCAGAGACTCCGGTGGCGAATCAATCACCTCCGTCACTGGCATCCTGAAGGTGTTTCTGGACTTCTATAGGAACCTATATGAGTCCAGGCTGGCTGTGTCAGGGGAGGAGATCGCTGAATACTTGCGGGATCTGGAGCTTCCCAGATTGACTTTGGCCCAGAGGTCGGCCTTGGATGAGCCCCTTAGCATGGAAGAGATGGTGGAGGCGATGGGAGCCCTCAATAGGGGTAAGGCGTCTGGTCCAGACGGACTCCCGATTGAGATATTCGACAAGTATAGGGTGGAGCTGGTTCCGGCTCTCCTGGAGACGGCTGAGGCTTCGTTCCGCAGGGGACGGTTGCCTGATTCCTTCTATGAGGCAACCATCGTGCTACTATTGAAACCAGATAAGGATCCACTGGATTGTGACTCATACAGACCGATCTCTCTGTTGAACTCTGATTACAAAATTCTTACCAAAATTTTAGCAACTAGACTCAATAAAGTGATCTCCTCCATAATACATGAGGATCAGTCTGGATTCATTCCGGGTAGAAGTACTTCGGATAATCTGAGGAGGGCACAGGTGATTCTACAGATGGGCACCAAGTTAGAGGAGGATTGGGCTTTGGTCTCCTTGGATGCGGCCAAGGTCTTTGACTCTATAGAATGGCCATACCTGCTGGAGGTGCTGTGAGCATTTGGTTTCGGCAATGATTTTATTAGATGGATTGAGATTATATATAAAGCCCCAACGGCTAACATTCAGGTGGGAGGCGGAGTATCGGAAACCTTCCATTTGGAAAGGGGAACCAGGCAGGGATGTCCTCTATCCCCTCTTCTGTTCGCCCTTGCCATGGAACCGTTGGCAGTGCGCATTCGGGCGGACCCAATCTACCGGGGAGTGAGACATCGTAAGGGAGATGAACGTTTGTCTCTGTATGCAGACGACCTGTTATTGTTTGCTTCGGATCCGGATTCCTCCATTCCTAGAGCCGTAGAGTTAATCGACCGATTCGGGGAGTTCTCGGGCCTGTCAATAAATTGGTCAAAATCGTACCTTCTCTTCCTATCCCGGGACAGGGAGGAAATGATGAATACCCACATATGTAGGGTTCCAGTGGTGGATCATTTTAAATACCTGGGGATTATATTGACGGGAAGCCCTTCGGAGATGATAGCAAGAAACATTGCCCCCTTATTATCACACCTCGGGGAGAAATTTAATAGATGGAGCCAACTCCCGCTCTCAGTGGCGGGAAGGATTAATCTCCTTAAAATGATAGTGCAACCAAAGTGTCTTTACATAACCCAACATGTATTTGTGCAGATTCCCCGCTCTTTCTTTCGGTCCCTGGAATCTTTGATGATCACCTTTGTCTGGGGTCCTTCCAGATCAAGGGTCCAGTTGGCCAAATTACAGAGACCCAAGGACATGGGGGGTATGGCCCTTCCTGATCTGTACTTATACTATCTGGCCGGACAATTGAAATATTTGGGACAATGGACACTTCCTGGGGTGAGGGGTTCTCCGGAGGGTCTTCTGGCAGAGTTCACAGGTATGGATCTCCTATGGCCATTGTTGACGGACCACAAGAGGGCTCCTGAGGGTCGGGTCCTCCCAATACACAAACTGGGGGCCAGGGTCTGGAAGGAGGCTAAAACCATTTTTGGTTTCCATGATATGCCAACTGAGACACCAATATGGGGTAACCTGGACCTTCCACACTTTTGTGGGCTGCCGGGGTTTGGCGAATGGAGGAATCGAGGAATAGTCTCCTTGGGATCACTGGTCCGGGATGGTGATCTCCGCCCCTTTGCGCAGCTGCGTGCAGAATTTGATTTGCCGGAATCTCATGGGTTTCAGTATCTCCAGATTAGGCACGCCTTTCGGGCTCAGTTCTCTGGTCGTGGGATTAGATTCTCTTCCTTTCCAGTCATTGGAATTATTAGATCACAGGGCCCTGGAGGCCTCATTTCCAAACTGTACTCCTCCCTTATCCGGGCCAAGGCCATGACCAGTCCTCTTTCTGTCCGGGAGAGGTGGAGTGCCAGGATCCCTGAAATTGATGATGTAGTGTGGGACGACATTGTCGAATCCCACACGCTAGTCTCTCCGGCAGTCAATAATAGACTGATTCAGTTATACATAATACACCAAAGTTATATGACTCCTCAAAGATTGAACAAGATGAAAAAGGCGAATAATCTGGTGGGGGTGGGTTGTCCAAGATGCGGGAGAGACGGTGCTGATTTCTGGCACATGATATGGGATTGCCGGGTCATTCTCTCCTATTGGAGCGAGGTTGTAACGATTCTATCCACCATATTTCAGAAAGGAGTTGCTCTGTGCCCAATTCTGTGTCTGTTTGGGGTGGTGGACGTACGCTCCTGGTCCCAAAATGAAAACTTGCTAATAAAAAAGGTATTATTTTTGGCCCGGAAGGGCATTATACTAAACTGGATGGGCGTCCACCCTCCAACTAGAGCCTCATGGATTGCGTTGGTAAATGCTATAATTCCGTCAGAACACTATGTTTATAAGATAAGGGGATCATTACATAAATTTGACAAAATATGGAGTAGATGGATGGACTCGCCCTTGACCGGAGGATCACCCGGCTCCCTAACTGATAGCCTACAGTCGGTACTGGCGTGATAGTAACTAATGGTATTCTGATGGGTGGAAAGGAGAATATGTGGCTTATGATATAATGTATTGGGGATACTACAAGACCGCTGTAATCTGGGTTGCGCTTCTCTTATTGAGGTGGGCTTTTCGCCCCAGAATGGATATGTTTCATGAACTGACTCCTCTGCAATGATTAATGTGCTAAGGCCAGATTGAATGTAATAGTTGTGGATTTAATTGTTGTTGCTTTATTACTCTGCTTCTCAAACAGTATATGTGTATACTTGTAAAGTACAAATTGCTGACTTATCCTATAATGTAATGTCTTACTTAACCTTCAATAAAACGAGTTTAAAAAAAAAAAAAAAAAAAATGAAACTAGAAAAATGCAGATTAATGTTCAGAAAATAAAGAAAGAAGAGGAAAGATACAAGCATAAAGAAGAGGAAATTAGAGAGAAGGGGGGGAGAGGGGGGAAAGCAAGAAAAGAAAAGAAAAAAGGGGGGGGGAGGAATGAGACTCCCCATCGTTTCTCAGTTCAAAAAGCTCGCCAAACTCTCCACAAACTCTGGGGACTCCATGAACATAATCTGTGAAGCCCCACAGGTGTTGTGTCGGTGCATTACCTTCAGGGACTCCACTCAGCTGGATCTGGTCACAGGTAGGAGATCTTCTTCTTGTCGTGACGCCACTCTCAGTATTGCGGCCAGTAGGGACCGCCACTGCAGGTTGAGGGACGCCTGGGGCTGATGGTGAGTGCAGTTAGTTGGAATAGCCTCCTGAGAGTGAGGCAAGCCCCAGGGCCCTGTGTAGGTGCGTAGTACCACAAGGCGCAGAATAACTCCACACAAGCTGAATGTCTTTCAGGGGTTTTACTCACTTCAGGTGGCAGGGTGAGTAACCCGGGCGTAGCTGGGATGAACCAGGCGGGAACCAGGTATCCTTCAGGCTGACTTCTGATGGTGACTACCAACTCGCCTTCCTTAGCCCTTGGTGGTTTGGGGTAACCCCGACTTTTAGTCCCTATGGGGGTCACCCAGGGAAGTTGCTGAAGCCTCTCTCCCCTTCGTTTGCCGTGTGCTTGTTGCCTGGGCCAGATCACTCCAGCTTCTTGCCTCCTGTGAGCTATGGGCCCTAACTGTGGCTACGTGGCTGCGGCTTTTGTGGTGTTGTGGTGTGGGCTTTGAGGGCCCCACACCGGCAGGTTTAGCAGGGAAAGGTGGATCTATCCCCGCTCCGGGATCTGCCGCCCGTTTGGGCCTGGTACTCTCTAGCAGTCTCCTTACTTCCCACTCCGTTGCTCTCTCTCTAGCTGAAGATGGATTTCGGGTAGCACTCCTAGTTGACCGTTCTCCCCCGTCGGTAGCCACTGCGCGGATGCTGTCAGACTACAGCAGCCCAGGGGAAGGGGTCAGCTCTCCTCGGAGCTCCCTGGACTCTGCTCTGAACCGGCTCACATCTGGGACCTTCACTGCTGCTCCTGTCAGAGCTTCACTTTCCTGCTCCTCACTCCTCCACACTCTGCTGCAGACTGTTTACTCCTCCTCTCTTTTCCCTTTTGTGCCTGCCTACGCCACCTAGCAACCAGATTCTCTTTCCACACCCCTTGAGAGGAGATGGAGGCTTTTGGCCCCCTCCACTATTCCAGTGAAGGTGAAGGCTTTTCCCCCTCCTGGGATCCCCAGGGGTCCTCTCATAGGTACATGTGTGAGACCTGATCACTATGCGCCTGTGTAGTCACACCTCGGTCAGCCTTCTGGATTACCTGTATTGTACTGTCCCCAGCATGGGTGCAGTACTCAGTGGTGCCTGACCAGGTCAGGGGCGCCACATTCCCCCTTAGTTATCACCAGCACGTCCTCGGGCTGCAAGACAACATTTTAAAAATGCATAAAACATTAAAACATGTAAAACATTTAAAAGCACCAGGTACCATACATCACCACCCTCCACCCACAAGTCCGTTAACCCACCCAAACCCTTTCAGGAGGCAGGTCACCGGTCCTTTTGGTAACCAGATCTGGGCCATCTACTTCCCCAGACCTTTCCTCCAATCTGCCTCTCCCGTTGGCCGCGGCTTCAGCCACTTCTGGCAGGATGTAGAGGCGGCTTTCATGGTCTGGTGGTCTTCAGGGTATACCTGGCCTGGTGGATCCGCGCCTTCAGCCTCTTCTGGCAGGATGTAGAGGCGGCCTCCACAGTTGGTGCTGACCAGGTACCCTCTTTGTGGTGGAGAGCCAGGCCCCATAAACAGGCATGCTCTCTGGTTGCAGGTGAGCCAAGGCCCTATATACGGACGGGCTCCTCCTGGTTGCAGACGAGCCAAGCCCCTAAACAGGCTGACTCTGGTGGTGGTGGTGCCCTCTGGTGTAACTATTTACACTGCGAGAGTTTGTGGCTATAGCCAGTTCATAGCCTTAAGGTTTATTTCTCACAATAGTTTATGTGGGCACATTGCTTGAACTTTTAAAATGTTGCAAAACAAACTTTCCAACTGGTCAAAACTTGCTGTACTTTACTTGAACTTATGCAGACTCCTCTTCACCAGGGCTTGGGCCTGTAGGGCTGCGGCACCTGTTGTTTCCTTGACCTTTTTCTTCATCTGTAGTTGTCTCGTCAGTAGGTCCTTTGTCTTTTCTTTCTCTATCTCTGTCTTTCCTGTCTTCTTCTGTGTCTGTTTCTTTTTCTTTAGGACATGGTACTACATCTAGCGCATACCACCCTCTTTCTCCTTGGTGCAGGGTAAACTGTACGGAGTCTCCCATTTTTAAGTTTCTGCCAGGGTGTCCTCTGGGCAGATGAGCTCTCACATCTCTTCTATTGACGAAGATACCTTCTTTGATACCAGGTGCAACAATGAACCCGTATCCTGACTTTAGGCTGAAGTCCTCCACTACTCCTTTACAAAGGGGTCCTCTGACCTGGGCTTTGGACCTTCTCAGGAACCATTTTTCTTGTAGGTCTCTGGCCGTGACTTCTCTCTGCTCTGGGGATGGCGGTGCAGGGAAAGACTGGGTTCTACTGCGGCGCTGTGTCTTGCGGGCTGGATTCTGCGAAGTGCAGCTTACAAGCTCCCAGGTGAGGCTTTGGGGCAGATCTTCCTCAGCAGAAGGTGTCAGGTCTTCCTCGTCCCAGCGGGAATAGGGCAACATCTCCGGCTCGGGGTATGAATCCACTGCTGGTGGCTCCTGAGTCAGCTCCTCAGCTTCCTGGCCTCCCCTCCCCCTTAGTTCTTCTGAGCACTCCTTTGGTGGTAGTGCTGGGGATGGACTTTCTTCAGCAGGCCCAGGCAGGGATCTTTTTGGCATGATTGCTGCAGGAGTCGTCTTGGGGGTATGCGGAGGGAGTATGTACTGGTCCACCAACCATTGTGGAAACTTGGCCTCCATGTCAGCCTTCAGCTGCCAGTATGCGGGGTCCTCCCCCAGCGTGGGCTTTCCAGCAGGGACCTCTTTGGACTGGGGAGCGGTGTCTGCTCTGGCCTTGCAGGCCGGGGAAAATGGTGATGCAATCTCTTGGCGGGCCGCGCCTGGCATGGCGGCGGCCTGGTCTTGGCGGGCCGCGCTCGGCATGGCGGCGGCCTGGTCTTGGCGGGCCGCGCCCTGTATGGCGGCGGCCTGGTCTTGGCGGGCCGCGCCCTGTATGGCGGCGGCCTGGTCTTGGCGGGCCGCGCCCTGTATGGCGGCGGCCTGGTCTTGGCGGGCCGCGCCCTGTATGGCGGCGGCCTGGGTCGGCGTCGCAGCTGCGATGGGATCTGTGCAGGCTGGGCTGGGCGTCGCTGCAGGGACCGGGTCTTGGTGGGCCGAGCAGGGCATCGCTGCGGCGGCCGGGGCTTGGCGGGCCGAGCAGGGCATCGCTGCGGCGGCCGGGGCTTGACGGGCCGAGCAGGGCATCGCTGCGGCGGCCGGGGCTTGGCGGGCCGAGCAGGGCATCGCTGCGGCGGCCGGGGCTTGACGGGCCGAGCAGGGCATCGCTGCGGCGGCCGGGGCTTGGCGGGCCGAGCAGGGCATCGCTGCGGCGGCCGGGTCTTGGCGGGCCGAGCAGGGCATCGCTGCAGCGGCCTGGGCTTGGCGGGCCGCACCTGGCGTGGCTGCGGCCTGGCTCAGCGTCGCCGCGCCGGGCGCCTCTTCAGGGACCGCGGGCGTGGCAGCAGGAGTCGGGGCATCCGGGCCGGCAGGGGTAATACTGGACTCACCCATCGGTGGCAGCATCGGGGTCTGAGTCGTCGCCGTCCGGTCTGGCACTCGTCGTGCGGTTCCCCTCTCATAGGCCTGAACCGCGGCAGCCATCTCCAGAAGTTCCATGCGTTCTTCTCTGATCTGCTCCACGACCCGGGTCTCCAGTCGGTCGCAGAACTGGGCCAGCTCCCGATACCACCAGGCAGCGGAGCCCGGTTCTGGGTTTCTGCGGTCAGACGCCATTTCTTCTGCGCCGTCTTCTGCACGATTTCCCAGCAGTGGACTCGTCGTTGCCTCTAGTAGCAAGCTGTTCAGTTTCCGCTCTGCCTCTTTCAGCAGCTCCTCTCCCAGCAGCAGGCTTCTGGCTCCCTTTCTGTCCCGACGTCTCTGGACCCTTCCGCTCTCTTCACAAGCGAGGTCAGAACTCTGCAGGGGATCTCTGGGTAGCCACACCTCTTCGTGGGCGGTAACTTCTTCCAGCGCGGGCTGCTGTTGTTTTTCAGCGCGCTTTTCATGGTGGCAATATGGCGGCGCTTCCAATTTTTCAAGCGGACCGCCCAGGTACATGGTCACCTGTCTGAACAGGTCTAGTCCTTATCCTGTTCGTAGAACAAAATAGGGACGGCACCACCATTAAATATATATAGGTAATGGAAGTGTGCTTCAACCCATAAATAGAATCTGGAACACAAAACATGGGAAAGAGTGAGCACAACTACACCAAACATATACTGGAAAATCCAGGATAATGGAATCAAGCAAGAGGAGTCCCTTGTTGCATGCAAAAAGTGTGAAAAAGTTTATTAATAACACAGAGAAATATTGTTAAGACCATTTAAAAATGGGAAAGATCAAAAGAATGATCTACCCATGAGCAAATTGGCACATCACCAACCAAAACCTCATGAATTAATATAAAGCATACTAGCTCACAAAAGCAGTACCAAAGGACAGTATACAGCAGTACATAGTCACCAATTGTAGGATTCACATAAATATGGTACAGATCAAAGAGAGCTAATACAATACCAGGTAAGTAAATAGTGAGGGAGGTGGTGTGGGTGCGCCTGCCCCACGCGTTACGCCACCATATGTGGCTTCATCAGGGGTAAGTACCCCTGATGAAGCCACATATGGTGGCGTAACGCGTGGGGCAGGCGCACCCACACCACCTCCCTCACTATTTACTTACCTGGTATTGTATTAGCTCTCTTTGATCTGTACCATATTTATGTGAATCCTACAATTGGTGACTATGTACTGCTGTATACTGTCCTTTGGTACTGCTTTTGTGAGCTAGTATGCTTTATATTAATTCATGAGGTTTTGGTTGGTGATGTGCCAATTTGCTCATGGGTAGATCATTCTTTTGATCTTTCCCATTTTTAAATGGTCTTAACAATATTTCTCTGTGTTATTAATAAACTTTTTCACACTTTTTGCATGCAACAAGGGACTCCTCTTGCTTGATTCCATTATCCTGGATTTTCCAGTATATGTTTGGTGTAGTTGTGCTCACTCTTTCCCATGTTTTGTGTTCCTTATCCTGTTCGTGACGCCAGATGTGAAGCCCCACAGGTGTTGTGTCGGTGCATTACCTTCAGGGACTCCACTCAGCTGGATCTGGTCACAGGTAGGAGATCTTCTTCTTGTCGTGACGCCACTCTCAGTATTGCGGCCAGTAGGGACCGCCACTGCAGGTTGAGGGACGCCTGGGGCTGATGGTGAGTGCAGTTAGTTGGAATAGCCTCCTGAGAGTGAGGCAAGCCCCAGGGCCCTGTGTAGGTGCGTAGTACCACAAGGCGCAGAATAACTCCACACAAGCTGAATGTCTTTCAGGGGTTTTACTCACTTCAGGTGGCAGGGTGAGTAACCCGGGCGTAGCTGGGATGAACCAGGCGGGAACCAGGTATCCTTCAGGCTGACTTCTGATGGTGACTACCAACTCGCCTTCCTTAGCCCTTGGTGGTTTGGGGTAACCCCGACTTTTAGTCCCTATGGGGGTCAGCCAGGGAAGTTGCTGAAGCCTCTCTCCCCTTCGTTTGCCGTGTGCTTGTTGCCTGGGCCAGATCACTCCAGCTTCTTGCCTCCTGTGAGCTATGGGCCCTAACTGTGGCTACGTGGCTGCGGCTTTTGTGGTGTTGTGGTGTGGGCTTTGAGGGCCCCACACCGGCAGGTTTAGCAGGGAAAGGTGGATCTATCCCCGCTCCGGGATCTGCCGCCCGTTTGGGCCTGGTACTCTCTAGCAGTCTCCTTACTTCCCACTCCGTTGCTCTCTCTCTAGCTGAAGATGGATTTCGGGTAGCACTCCTAGTTGACCGTTCTCCCCCGTCGGTAGCCACTGCGCGGACGCTGTCAGACTACAGCAGCCCAGGGGAAGGGGTCAGCTCTCCTCGGAGCTCCCTGGACTCTGCTCTGAACCGGCTCACATCTGGGACCTTCACTGCTGCTCCTGTCAGAGCTTCACTTTCCTGCTCCTCACTCCTCCACACTCTGCTGCAGACTGTTTACTCCTCCTCTCTTTTCCCTTTTGTGCCTGCCTACGCCACCTAGCAACCAGATTCTCTTTCCACACCCCTTGAGAGGAGATGGAGGCTTTTGGCCCCCTCCACTATTCCAGTGAAGGTGAAGGCTTTTCCCCCTCCTGGGATCCCCAGGGGTCCTCTCATAGGTACATGTGTGAGACCTGATCACTATGCGCCTGTGTAGTCACACCTCGGTCAGCCTTCTGGATTACCTGTATTGTACTGTCCCCAGCATGGGTGCAGTACTCAGTGGTGCCTGACCAGGTCAGGGGCGCCACAAATCCATGGTCCCCAAACTGTAGTAAATTTTTCTGTGTTCCCATTTAGTTCTGCTGTCAGCTCCTCCATTCACTTTAGGTTTGTCATCTCCTCCAACCAATCCAGCACCGTAGGGCATCTAGTCTGTTTCCAAAATCGTGGGATAAGCATACGGGCAGCTGCCAGGCAAAATCGCAACATGTCCCTTTTTTGTGTTTTAATATCTCCTGGGAGCATAGAAAGAAGGGCAACCTGGGGGGACTTTTCTATTTCACCTCCGCTCATCTTTTTGTACAGGAGAACACTGAGTCCCAAAAGGGTTGCAGCTTAGTACAGCTCCACCATATGTGTAGCACTGTACCTGTG
The DNA here is from genome assembly GCF_048569485.1 of Anomaloglossus baeobatrachus. Classification (NCBI taxonomy): domain Eukaryota; kingdom Metazoa; phylum Chordata; class Amphibia; order Anura; family Aromobatidae; genus Anomaloglossus; species Anomaloglossus baeobatrachus. Next base: position 556,553,038 of record NC_134355.1, on the reverse strand, counting down.
TCTGTGCCACACCTCCAGCACACATCAGACACAGAGGGAAATATAGCATGTAATTTAGTCGGGTAATGGTACCACCTTAAGAGAATTTTATAACTTTTCTCTTGAGCGGCGCACGCCAAGGAAAGCTTGTGGGTCCACAGGTATGCTCTGCTCCAATCGTCCTCTGGAATATCATCTCCCAGTTCCTCTCCCCACCTACAGACAAAGTGAGGTTTATCCACCCTATTTCTCTGGTTCAGCATTTTATAAATGAGTGAGATGCCATGTCCAGGTGATGACCCCTGTAAAAATACTTTCTCAAAAGGAGTGGGGGGTGTCCTCATAATCTCCCTGTCCTGGTACGAGAGGAAAGATTTCAACTGCATATATTCCATCCAGGAGATCTCTCTCCCTGTCATTATGGGTTTTTTTAATCATTTTTTTCCTCTTCACATTCACCTTTTGACTAGTAGGATTATGCTACCTGCTTTACAGTATGAACACCATTATTATTTAATCTCATATTAGGGTTTCATCTGGTTACTGCTGTTTGCACTGCACTCGTTTAAAGGGAACTTGTCACCAGATTTTGGCCTTCTAAACTAAAACTAGCACCTTAAGCAGCGCCTGTGCTGCATTCTATAGAGGTACACATTACCCTCTCACGCCTCCTGTAAACCCCCATAAAACTTTTTATAAAATCGACCGTCTGGCATGTTAATTGTCCGGTCCGATGGACGTCCTAATCTGCGCTCCTTTCACCCTCTTCCTGTGCTTATCGATATGGCTCATGCAGGCAAAATCTCCATATTCCTGGCTCGCACAGGCACATTTTGCTCTGCCCTGTTGCGGGCACAGCCAAAAACATAGGTGTGCCTGCGCAAATCGGTGAGTTCTCTACACAGGCACGAGATTTTGCCTGGTGATGTGGATGAAGCAGGCGATGTCATCCACATTGCCGGGCAAAAGCTCGCGCCTGCGCAGAAAATTCGCTGGTTCGCACATGCGCACCTATGTTTTCAACCCTGCCTGTAACAGGGCAGAGCAAACTGCGCCTGCGTGAGCTGGGAATATGGAGATTTTGCCCTCCTACATGGATGGGGTCTGATGTATCATCCACATCAATTATCACAGGATGAGGGCGAAAAGAGGGACAGGAGATGCAGATTCGGATGCCCATCGGACCAGACTGGATAATTGTAGTGGTCATATTTGCTTATGGTTATATCATAAGCAAGTAAAATAAAGATTTTTTTTCTTTCCTATTCACAATTTAACAATTGGTATGTTGATCACGTTCTATCATTTAATGTTTACTGCATTCAGTCTTTTTGTCTTCATCCCTTCCCTTTTTCTATTGTTCATGTGGTAAATTTTTTTTTTATCTTTTTTTTTTTATGTTTGAATAAAGACTTTATTTTACCGACATGGTGTCATAGTTTGGGGTATTACTTTGTGTTGGTATATCATATTAAAGTCCAATCAATCACATTTAAGTTTGTGAGTGTCATGTGGAAAAGTTCATGAATAATTTTTCAAGACACTTTATAATCTGTGTGTGTATTACGCCCGTTTCACACATCTGGCATTTTGCCAGATCCGGCACACTCCAGTACATTGTTAATACTGTACAATGTCATCGCAGCAAGCTCTGGTCACATGCTCCGGTCACATGACAGCATGTAACCGGAGCTTGCCGCGATGCCCTTGTACTGTATTGCACTGCACTGTGCAGTGTGCCAGATCGGGCAATCCGGCAAAATGCCGGATGTGTGAAACTAGCCTTATTCGTTACTTGTCTAACAAGCTGCACTATACTTAGGTACATGTTTCTTTACTTTTTTTGCCTTCTTAGAAAATAATAATCAGTTGTAAGTAAAATGTTTTCTTAGTAATGCCTAGACTTGAAGCTTGTACCAGTTCAGCATGCGTATTCTGTACTTCATCAGCTATAAAAAGAGTCAGAATGTTTATTACCCCTTTAGCACCACATTTTTAGTCTTGTTGCTCATGATAAAACCCAGCCAACCTGCGACTTAGTATACAATATTCAATATTCTAAGCATTCAACATGCTTCTGTAATAAAACCTCAGAATGTTATAATTATGAAAGTAACAGAAACCTTTTAATTCTACATTGTGGTTTGAAAACAGTGGTGTAATTAGAGTTATATGGGCCCCAGTGCAAACTTTTGACCTAGGACAAGACCGGCATATTGGTTAGATGTATGGGCTCCTGTAATAATGTCCTCCGTCCTACCCACTATACTATAGTAATGTCGCCTGTCCTGTAATAATGTCCCACATATTATAATTATGTCCCCCATCCTGGTGCCTCCTGTCTTTGCCCTTTTCTGTAATAATATCCCCAACCCTGGTCCAATCCTATAATGTCCTCCATTGAGGCTCCCATCCTGTCCCTTGTCCTGGCCCCTGGTCCACCGTCCTGGTTTCCATTCTGTAATAATGTCCTCCATCCTTTAACCCTTTCACCCCTGGGAGAGTTCCAATTTTTTCATTTTTATTTTTTCCTCTCTTTCTTACAAAAGCCATCACTTTATTTATATTTTTGTCAATATAGCCATTTGAGGGGTTGTTTTTTTTGCAGGATGAGTTGTACTTTTGAACGACACTATTCATTCTACCCCATATTGTACTGAAAAATGGGGAAAAAAATCCAAGTGCGGTGAAATTGCACAACAAAGTGCAATTGAACGATTGTCTTTTGGGATTTTTTATTTACCAGGTTCACTATATGATTAAACTGACATTATGATTCCCCAGATCAGTACGAGTTTGTAGATACCAATCATGTATAGTTTTACTTTTATCCAAGTAATGAAAACAAATTCAGAAGTTTGTAAAAAAAAAAAAAAAGAATAGCGCTTTTGTCGTCATTATCTGAGACCCATAGTGTTCTCATTTTTCAGGATCTGGGGCTTATTTTTTGTGTCTTGAGCTGATATTTTTAATTATACCATTTTTGCATAGATGTGATGTTTTGATCGCCTGTTATCTTATTTTAATGCAATGTTGCGGCGACCAAAAAAAACTTAATTTTGGCTTTTGGAATTTCAGATTAATTAAAATAGAATCGAATATTAGAGTTGGAATGGACTTCCTGGGTCATCTAGTCCAACCCCCTGCTCAAAGCAGGATTCACTTAAGGGGGCTTTACACGCTGCGACATCGCTAATGCAAACTCTTTGGGGTCACGGAATTGGTGATGCACATCCGGCTGCATTAGCGATGCCGTTGCGTGTGACACCTATGAGCGATTTTGCATCGTCGCAAAAATGTGCAAAATCGCTCATCGGAGACATGGGGGTCCATTCTCAAAAATCGTTACTGCCTCAGTAACGAAGTTGTTCGTCGTTCCTGCGGCAGCACACATTGCTCCGTGTGACACCGCAGGAACGAGGAAGCTCTCCTTACCTGCCTCACGGCCGCTATGCGGAAGGAAGGAGGTGGGCGGGATGTTACGTCCCGCTCATCTCCGCCCCTCCGCTTCTATTGGGCGGCGGTTCAGTGATGCAGCTGTGACGTCGCTGTGACACTGAATGAACCGCCCCCTTAGAAAGGAGGCGGTTCGCCGGTCACAGCGTCGTCGCAGGGCAGGTAAGTAGTGTGACGGGTCTGGGCAATGTTGTGCGGCACGGGCAGCGATTTGCCCGTGTCCCACAACAGATGGGGGCAGGTACTCACGCTAGCGATATCAGTACCGATATCGCAGCGTGTAAAGCGGCCTTAAATCATCCCAGACAGATATCCGTCTAACCTCTTTTTAAAGACTTCCATTGAAGGAGAACTCACAACCTCTCGTGGCAGCCTGTTTCACTCGTTGATCACCCTCACTGTCAAAAAGTTTTTTCTAATATGTAATCTGTGCCTCCTCCCCCAAAATTGATTTTACATATTGTGATACCTTGGGCATTTCTACATGCACATAGACTGTCCCTATAAAACTTAAATACTTTATTAAATCACTTAAAACCACACTGTGATTACTAAAAGTGCACATGATAGATTACTAGCCCTCAATAGCTGCACCTATCTGTGCCATGCCTAACAGCGGGGGTTGGCACCCTAAAAATGCGATATGGCGCCCCCACTCCGCGACAACTTTCCCTGCTGCCCCTGAAGTCCCTGCCGGAAAAAAGGTGCAGTGCCTGAGATAAGTGCAACAAACAAATTGGTGTGGCAGGTGAACAGTAGGGAGGAAAATTCAAAAACTTATCTCATTGATATGAATAAAATGGTAATTTCAAGCCTCAACGCGTTTCTCCCAGACGTGGGAACCTCAGGAGGCCAATAGTAAACTACAATGGTGGTTTAGAAAAACCCTCTGTAGCCTAATGGCTGGTCCAAAGAGGGGATCCTGTTGATAAATAGCACACTGCAGACCCAAATAGTGCTGGTGTTCAAGGGAAAACACCCTATTCAATCAGATCACCTTGGGCATTTCTCAACGCAGAAATACCAAATATGTATATTTATTATTAATATTATTATTAGTAGTAATAGTTGATTCGCAATGGGGCAAAAAAAAAGGTGATTTGAACTTTTAGATTTTTTTATTTTTTAAAACTTTTCTTTTTACATCTTTTATTTAGTTTACTAATCCCCCTAGGGGACTTCATGCCTGCTCACTCCAATTGCTTGTGCTGATTAGAGCAATGCTTCAGCATAACTCTGATCAGCAGAAATGCTGCTCTCCTGTGAGTAGCGGCGCCCTGGCTCCACCCTGTCCTTCATCCTGGCTTCATCCTGTAATAATGTCCCTGTTTTGCCAAATTTTTAACACTAAGGTTCAGATACGACTTTAAAAAAGGCAAATAAGTAATTTTATTATAAAGGTTAATATGAAATATAAAATAAAAGGAAAAGTATGATACAGTATTGCGTACACCTTTCTATGTTCAACATATAATTAAGTACAGTTAAATACTTACATCACCAAGGAACTTTTGACATCATCTGTCTGGAACATCAGTCAGAGAAGCATGACAAAGACAGAGAAACTTCTGAAAATCCCAACAATGACCGGACGCCCCACAGTGGAGGTACATGAGCTTCTGTCTTTTCCATATTTCTCAGGTCTTAAATAGTGACTTGAACAAATATTACAAGCCTTATTGTGAATGTGTTGAATTTCTATGTCCTCTGGTGGCCGGCCTTTGAACTAAGTAGAGTTAGAGCTACACCTCAAAATCTCAGACAATGGGGCAATAAACCCACACAATTCAAATATCCCCAAAGTGAATTTCAGATATTTGAGCTAAGTACATCACAAAGTTTCTGTTACAATGCACATTGTCTGTCTGTGTATATAAAGCAATAACGCAAATGCACAAAAACCCTGAAGAATGCATAAGGTTTTTTTTCCACAATGAATCATTGTCTGTCTGAATTAACACTATGTTATAGTTTAACATAATGTATGAACTCAAAATAGCCATTTTTATATTTGCATTACAGTCCCCCATCCTTTAATTATGTCATGGGACAGGGCCCACCCCCATCCTATAATAATTTAATTAATTCATTAACAATGTCTCCCATCTTGGCCTCCTTCTTAGAATAATATCCACCATCCTCTTCCCCAATACGGTTTAAAAAATATAAACAATTCTTCACATATCTTTGCTCCCATTGCATGCAGCACCCTCTTCATCCACCATAGTTGGCGCACAGAGTCTGGTAGCACCACTCTGTATTAACACACACTGCTTATGACAGGCACTTCATGTTCACTAGGGGGTGTGTACGTCTTCTCCCTATATGACGTTGCTGTCACGATTCCTCCCCTCAATGAGTCTAGGACGCAATGAGTGACTGTCTACTGTGAATATGGAATCAGGGTGTTACCGGTGATTGCCCAGCGGCTTAGCTGAATATCGTCTCCCAGAATTCTGCAAGTCGTAGCATTCAGATTGAGAGTGCTGTTGGTCTGTATTCCTGTGCTTTGCTTGTACTGATTATTGCTTTCTGACCGCAGACTGTTGCCTGAGTTCTCCTCAATTTAAAAAAACAAAAAACAGTGTGGGATCCCCTCTATTATTGATAACCAACCAAGGTAAAGCAGACCGCTGGGGGTTGCAGCCCGCAGCTGTCAGTTTTACCCGAGCTGTGTTATCTAAAATCAGCTGGAACTCATGTCATTTTTTTAAATTATTCATTTATTTTTTTTCAAGTGGTGCGCCGGTCGTTCATCCCTAATACCAACCCCTCACTACACAGACACGTGCATATAGAAGTGCCAATTAAAACACAATACAAACTGCATACATTAATAAATAGATTTCTTGATCTAATGAGGCTGGTGCACTATTTTAATACGAACTGAACTCAAAATATTAATAATTTTGCATTATACCTGAATACTTAAAAAAAATTAGAGACGTTTTACAAGGATTTTCTAAGTAAGTTAACCTACTTCATAACGTCTAATTATTTAATAATGTAGTGTAAAGAGTGAAATCTGGATGATGCCCTGCCATTATAACAATAGATCCTACACCAAAAGTAGAACATTATGTGTAAACCTTATATAGGAGCGAAATATTTAGATAGTGATATAACAGATGTGGCATAACCGCACAATCCCTCTTGTTTAATGGGTAAAACCAAAATTGACACTCGTCATCTAAGATTATATCTCCAACACCAATAAATTCATTGTTTTTCTACAACTGACAATTACATTAAGTTTATTTGCATTTATTCATAACATCCTAATGGGATAAGGACTAATAAGCTGTCTAGATGGGGAGCAGAAGACAAATTTGGCAATGTTCCCGGTAATTTTCCATTGTAAATCTGCAAAATGTAGTTGCTTGTCCTAGGTATGTAGGAGAATGAAATATATAAATGTGCAAACAACCTGTTTTATTTCAGTAAGTCAGGCAGGATCTGAATATTTTATTTCCATTACTCCGCCTAAACCATCTATGGTCAAAAAAATCAATATCAGCACAACAGCAGCTTCATGAAAAAAATATAAGATTTTTGCGCTTCTTCCATTCAAAATGATTGAATTAGTGTTGGATGAAAAGTACAACTTCATTACAGTATGAGAAATGCCAGTGCACTCTGCAGCAATGTAAAGAGGGTGTAACTGAGGTGGAAACGGGACCCCATAATGATTTCTATTGCCAAAAATCTGCATGCCTCTGTAAAATCAGCACTATATGGAGATAAGGTATGCACACCAGTGACTATGTAAGGGGAATATATGAAAAGCAGAAACTGCTGTGTGAATACTGACATGAAAAATCCAATAGCTATATGTAAGAATAAAAATATGAAAAATGGAATCTGCATTACTGCCATGAACATATGAATAAAGAGAAATTTAGCTATTGAATTGATCAATGCAACAGAGCCCCAACACTACGCCAAAGTATTTCTCTACGTTGGGGTCCCTAGCTTGTGTGTGTCCTCTCATGCAGTTAAAAAACTTACCGTGTATGGGAAGCTGAGACCCAGGCTATATATGCGTATAATGTGGACTGGCTATTGGGTGAGGCCGGGTAAAGTCAGCGACGTATAGAGTTATAGTAAAAAGTTCATGCACCGCTATGGAAGCCCTAGTATGACTGTGTAAAATGTAGCTCTAAAACAGCCCTCTGCATTAGGCCATAAATGTAGATGTCTCTACAATGTCTCTGTATTAAGAGATATTACTAAGATAATTATAATCACTTGTACACGTCATTTCTGCAAGGTTTGTTGAAACCATATGGGCTATTAAAAAGGGAATCTGTCAGTAGGATTTCACTCTCAAGCTATTTATATGCGCATGTAGCACTTTTAATGACAAATCCAGGAATACCTTTACTTGAAGAACTATTTGTTCTTCTGTCATTCCAACTCTATTTCCCATCCAGTGCCACCTCCTCCCACTTGACTGACATATTCTATGCTGTGTGACTTCAGGCAAAGGAGCCTTCATTCAAGCAGGAGGAGTTGGTGCTGGGTGGGGAATAGAGCTGGAGGGACAGAGGGTTCAGATCTACAATAGCTCTTCAGCCTCATTTCTCAATAACAGAGGAATGGACTGGCAAAGTAAAGATATTGATAAATTCCTAAGCCTAAAATTGAGGAATTGCTTTTTTATATACTGGAGCAAATAGGTAAAATTGTGTTGAATTTTTAACTTTCAGGCTCTATATTTCATATCTCACCATCCACTACAGCTTTTAACGTGAGACTATCTTCATTTTATAGACAATCATCTTGGCTATCTCTTGCATAAATTGACTTGCAACTATTTAGCAATGCATATGATTAATTATGCAGATTTTTGTCATGTCACTGCATTGTTACTGTTTTGCCCCTGTTGGTGGAAAAATATTTTTTTCCTCTATAGTAGAAATTACCTGTTCTCACATTCACTACTAGCTTAGTGTGTTATTAGGTTGATTCCCAAGAGAAAAGTCCCTAGCTCAAATCAAGGAGCAGCCATGAAGAAGATTTCCCAAGAAAAATATAGCAAAAGAGAAAAGAAAAAGATAGCAGTCTTTCCATGAATAATATTGCCAATATAATTCAATACTTATTTCACTGGATATAAAGCTCTGGCAAAAATTAAAATTAAGAGACCACTGCAAAATTTTCAGTTCTGATTTTTCTCTTTATAGGTATATTTTTGAGTAAAATGTAAATTATTTTATTCTATAAACTACTGACAATGTCTCCGAATTTCCAAGCAATACATTTTGTATTTATTTTCTGAAAATGAGAAATGATCAAAATAACAAAAAAAAGCCTTGCTTTCAGACCTCAAATAATGCAAAAAAAACCAAGTTCATAATCATTTACAAACAACAATACTAATGTTTTAACTCAGGAGGAGTTCAGAAATCAATATTTTGTGGAATAACCATGATTTTTAATCACAGCTTTCATGCGTCTTGGCATGCTTTCCTCCAGCCTTTCACACTGCTTTTGGGTGACCTTATGCCACTCCTGGTGCAAAAATGTAAGCAGTTCTTCTTTGTTTGCTGGCTTGTGACTATCCATCTCCCTCTTGATTACATTCCAGAGGTATTAAATGTGGTTCAGGTCTGGAGATTGGGCTGGCCATGACAGGGTTTTGATGTGATGGTCCTTCATTCACACATTGATTGACCTAGCTGCGTGGCATGGCGCATTGTCCTGCTGGAAAAACAGTCCTCAGAGTTGGGAAACATTGCCTGCGCAGAAGGAAGCAACTGTTTTTTCAGGATAACCTTATATGCAGCTTGATTGATATGTCCTTTGCAAAGTTTAATCTGCTAAATTCCAGCCTTGCTAAAGCAACACCACATAATCACCGATCCCCCACCAAATTTCACAGTGGGTGCAAGACACGGTGGCTTGTACGCATCTCCAGGTCTCTGTCTAACCATTAGACAACCAGCTAGGTCAATCAATGTGTTGATGAAGGACCACCACATCAAAACCCTGTCATGGCCAGCCCAATCTCCAGACCTGAACCCAATTGGAATGTAATCAAGAGGAAGATGGATAGTCACAAGCCATGAAACAAAGAGCTGCTTACATTTTTGCACCAGGAGTGGCATAAGGTCACCCAAAAACAGTGTGAAAGACTGGTGGAAAGCATGCCAAGACGCATGAAAGCTGTGATTAAAAATCATGGTTATTCCACAAAATATTGATTTCTGAACTGTTCCTGAGTTAAAATATTACAATTGTTGTTTCTAAATGATTATGAACTTGTTTTCTTTGCATTATATGAGGTCTAAAAGCAATGCATTTTTTGTTATTTTCCCCATTTCTCATTTTCAGAAAATAAATACAATTTTTTTTTGCTTGGAAATTCGGAGATATGTTGTCAGTAGTCTATAGAATAAGAAAACAATTTACATTGTACTCAAAAATATGCCTATAATGAGAAAATCAGAAAAACTGAAAATTTTGCAGTGGTCTCTTAATTTTTGCCAGAGCTATATATATAGTGTGTATACGTGTGTGTGTGTGTGTGTGTGTGTATGTATATATATATATATATATATATATATACTAGAAGGTGGCCCGATTCTACGCATCGGGTATACTAGAATTTACATATTGTGTAGTTAATGTATGATTTTTGTTATATATATATATAGATGTTGTTGTGTGTACTTACCAAGTGTTTGTGTAGGGCGCTGTACATGTTCTGGGTGTTGTCTGGGTGTGACGGGGGGTGAGAGCGGTGTTGTATGTGTGTTGCGTTGTTTGTGGAGCGCTGTGTGTCTGTAGCATTGTGTGTGTGTGTGTTGCGCGGTTTGTGTGTGTGTGGTGTGTTTTGGGGGGAGGTATGTTTTGTGCAATGTGTGTGTTGTGCGGTATGTGCGTATATTTGTGTGTGCCGCGGTGTTTGTGTGTTGGGTGTTGTGTGTGTGCAGCGTTGTCTGTGTGTGTGGGTGTCTGTGTAGGGCAGTTGTTTGTGGTTCCCAGTGTGTGTGTGTGGTGTGTTGTGCAGTGCGCGCGCGTGTGTGTGTTGGGGGGAGGTGTGCACTTCCCATCGTGCTCCATCCCCCATGCAGCGCACTCCCCATCATGCTCCATCCCCCATGCAGCGCACTCCCCATCGTGCTTCATCCCCTATGCTGCGCACCCCCCATCGTGCTCCATCTCCCATGCTGTGCACTCCCAAACGTGCTCCATCCGCCATGCTGCGCACTCCCAAACGTGCTCCATCCACCATGCTGCGCACTCCCAAACATGCTCCATCCGCCATACTCCGCACTCCCCATCGTGCTGCATCCCCCATGCTGCGCACTCCCAAACGTGCTCCATCCGCCGTGCTACGCACTCCCAAACGTGCTCCATCCGCCATGCTGCGCACTCCCAAACGTGCTCCATCCGCCATGCTGCGCACTCCCAAATGTGCTCCATCCGCCATGCTGCGCACTCCCAAACGTGCTCCATCCGCCATGCTGCGCACTCCCAAACGTGGTCCATCCGCCATGCTGTGCACTCCCAAACGTGCTCCATCCGCCATGCTGCGCACTCCCAAACGTGCTCCATCCACCATGCTGCGCACTCCCAAACGTGCTCCATCCGCCATGCTGCGCACTCCCAAACGTGCTCCATCCCCCATGCTGCGCACCCCCCATCGTGCTCCATCCCCCATGCTGCACCAGCATCAGCCTCTCTACCCGCAGCATCAGCCTCTCTGCCCGCAGCATCAGCCTCTCTCCTCCCAGCATAAGCCTCTCTACCCGCAGCATCAGCCTCTCTCCTCCCAGCATCAGCCTCTCTGTCCCCAGCATCAGCCTCTCTGTCCCCAGCATCAGCCTCTCTCATCCCAGCATCAGCCTCTCTACCCGCAGCATCAGCCTCTCTGCCCGCAGCATCAGCCTCTCTCCTCCCAGCATCAGCCTCTCTACCCGCAGCATCAGCTTCTCTCCTCCCAGCATCAGCCTCTCTGTCCCCAGCATCAGCCTCTCTGTCCCCAGCATCAGCCTCTCTCATCCCAGCATCAGCCTCTCTCCTCCCAGCATCAGCCTTTTCTGTCCCCAGCATCAGCCTCTCTCCTCCCAGCATCAGCCTTTTCTGTCCCAAGCATCAGCCTCTCTCATCCCAGCATCAGCCTCTCTCCTCCCAGCATCAGCCTCTCTCCTCCCAGCATCAGCCTCTCTCCTCCCAGCATCAGCCTTTTCTGTCCCCAGCATCAGCCTCTCTCCTCCCAGCCTACCCCAGCCTCAGCCTCCCCCAGCATCAGCCTCCCCCAGCATCAGCCTCTCTCCTCCCAGCATCAGCCTCTCTCTTCCCAGCATCAGCCTCTCTCCTCCCAGCCTACCCCAGCCTCAGCCTCCCCCAGCATCAGCCTCTCTCCTCCCAGCATCAGCCTCTCTCCTCCCAGCATCAGCCTCTCTCCTCCCAGCCTACCCCATCCTCAGCCTCCCCCAGCATCAGCCTCTCTCTTCCCAGCATCAACCTTTTCGGTCCCCAGCATCAGCCTCTCTCCTCCCAGCATCAGCCTCTCTCCTCCCAGCCTACCCCAGCCTCAGCCTCCCCCAGCATCAGCCTCTCTCCTCCCAGCATCAGCCTTTTCGGTTCCCAGCATCAGCCTCTCTCCTCCCAGCCTACCCCAGCCTCAGCCTCCCCCAGCATCAGCCTCTCTTCTCTCTGCCTCCCCATCCCAGCCTTCCCCAGGATCAGCCTCTCTCCTCCCAGCCTCCTCCAGCACGCCGTGCTCCTCTGCCGACACTCACAGATCCGATCGCATACACTCACACACACCCACACATACCCGATCGCATACACTCACACACACCCGATCGCATACACTCACACACACCCGATCGCATACACTCACACACACCTGATCGCATACACTCACACACACCCGATCGCATACACTCACACACACACACATTGACGATATTGTACATACGCGCTTATACTCACAACATCCGGAGATACCACATGCTTCTGGCCATGTGATCCTCCGGCAGGTCCTGGAAGCTCACAGCACAGTATCGCCGCCGAGAAGCAAGCGATATCCCAGGATGTTGTGAGTATGTGGATGCGATGTGATGTGTGTGTGAGGTGTGTGTGAGAGTGAGTGTGATCTGATGTGTGTGTATGTGTGTGTGTGTGTGCTGTTATGTGTGTGCGTGTGTGCATGTTCCGCCGCTGCAGGACCTTGATGCGCTGGTAACTATGCTACCATGGTTACCAGCGTATCTCGTCCCCCGCTCGCACGGGAGCCCACACCAGCATACGCCGGCCAGCCCCAGCAATACGAGGGTATGTGTCGGCTGGTTTGGCGGCGTACGCTGATGTGGGCTCCCAGGGGTACAGTACTCACCTGGTAGTCGTGGCTCCCTGACCATGTCGGTTCGGGGAATGCGTGGAGGGGCGGGGCCAGAGCTAGCGTGCATTGCGTGAGGGGGGCGGGGCGTGGCCGAGTTGCCAATGCCTGCAGGGTGCCGGGGCGAGAGGCCAATCTGTGGGGGGGCGGAGCCTGGGCGAGCGGCCGGCCAATCCATGTGGGGGCGCAGCCTGGGCGAGCGGCCAATCCGTGCGGGGGGGCGGGGCCATGGCGAGCCCAGCGGCCAATCAGCTTTGTGTCACCGTAAGGACACAATTTTGGAGCAAGACAGACAGACAGACAGACAGAATAAGGCAATTATTTATATAGATATATATATACAGGGTGGTCCAAAAGTAGAAGGACAGTATGTGTAATAGGGTTATTTAACATGCTGTAAAGTGAAACTGGCTCAGTTATCCTTAGCAACCAATCAGATTCCACCTTTTTGGAAAATGAAAGGTGGAATCTGATTGGTTGCTAAGGGCAACTGAGTCAGTTTCACTTTACACCATGTTTGATAACCCTATTACACATACTGTCCACCTACTTTTGGACCACCCTGTATTTATATATGTATATATTATATACTGTATTTAATTTTCTCACTTGTATAGCGCCATTAATTCCATATTGATTTACAGATGTAATCAACACTGTCCTCATTGGGGCTGAAAATCTACATTCCCTATCAGTATGTCTTTGGGGTATGGGGGAAACCAGAATACCCGGAGGAAACCCATGCAAACAAAACATGGGGAGAACATACAAATTCCTTGCAGATGTTATCCTTGTTGGGTATAAATATACTGTACATATAGGAAAGCCATTTCTCAATTTTAGGTTTGACTATTTTCTCCTACAAGTCTAATAACATTTTTAAAGTTTATCTGAGACTAAAGCAACATCTAAACTCTAAAAGCTGCTAAATAGATTATGGTGGTAGACCCCACAGGAAGAACTTGCTTGTATCATGTACGTTAGGCTGTGATTCAGTCTGTGAACATGACACAGAGAGTCATTCCAGACAAGTATTTTCTTTGGCTCCTTTGGATGGTGTTCTAGATGCTTTGTAATCTGGGTTCTTGGGGGAAGGGAAACTTTCCATTTCTTGAGATAAACCAGCGGCTTTTAAGCTGTAGCCCAAGACATTTGGATTTAGATCAGGAGATTATATCTTTGTAGCTATTTTACTATGTTTTAAATATATTTGCTGTGGTTTATATTTACAATACCAAGATAGGGTTTAAGTAAAAGCTGATGTTCTTTAGTACTAGTCGTATCTGGAAATATTGTATGAAACCGGACAATCTTTCTGAACACTGGCCCAAATTAATAAAAAAATGGCTGCTTGCATGACAGTTTACAGGCCCGATTCATAAAAAAAAACACACAACCAAGATATAAAATAAGAGTATTAAGAAAACTACCTAACAATAAAAACTCCTAAAATTAACAATGTATTAGGTATTCATTAAAAACAAGCTGGAACCTCATATATCACACCAAAATCCACCATGGTAGACAACAATAACAATGGTCAACACAAAAAAAAAATCATCAGCAAAGGTAATATGTCTGTTTAATGGAGGTTGACGTGCTGATTCAAAAAATATGCTTAGTTTTGCTCTATCAAATAAAGTTTCTGAGATAGTAGTATTTTTGTTATTACATTATTTCTGCATTTTCAATGCATGCTGGACCCTCATGTGATATGCTCATGTTGTTTAAATGGTCTTCGTGACTGGTTGAATATGAAGAAAGTGGCTATGCCATTTGCTGTTCCCATGATTTGGAGAGAACCCAAAAATCATAGTGATGACTGCTACTTTTGTTTTGTCAAACTGAAGGGCTTTTCTACAAAGAACAAACATAAGATTAATTACCCTGAACTTGAATCTGCAATTAAGCCAGTTCCACATGATGGTACCTTGCCAGTTCCTGTACCACCGTTGTCTGTATTGGATGAAAATGAAGTAGAATATGAAGACTATAGAACTAAAGCTACTGGCAAAGACCTCAAGTCAAGATGAGTATGTACCTGATGGAGCAGCCGAGCAGCCAGAATGGTTTACTCAACATGAATTAAATGATCGCATCAGAGACTTTTCATTGTCAAAAGATAAAGCTGAACTTCTTGCATCTAGGTTGAAACAGAAGAATCATCTTCATGATGATGTCAAAGTGTGTTATTACCGAAACAGATGTAACGCTTTAACACAAATTTTCACAGTTGATGGACCAATGATGTACTGTAACAATGTGGATGACCTCTATGATCAACTGAATCAAGAGTATTTTGTTGCAGATTGGTGATTGTTTATTGACTCATCCCAGAGACGTTTGAAAGTAGTGTTGCTTCACAATAGAAATATGAAACCATCAATCCCTATTGCTCACTCATGTCATCTAAAGGAAAGTTATGAAAAACTGTCAGTTGTTTTGGATGCTATACAATATAAGCATCATCAATGGAATATCTGTGGAGATTTGAAACTGATTGGTCTGCTAATGGGAATGCAAGGAGCTTTCTCAAAATATTGTTGCTTCTTGTGTTTATGGGGCGGTATAAATACAGTAGTGCATTATGTTCGTAGGGATTGGGGACAGAGAAACATCTATTATTCAGGTAGAGACAATGTTCAGCATAATCTTTTAGTTGCTCAAACAAAAATCTTTCTTTCTCCACTACATACAAAGTTTGATTAAAAACTTCGTGAAAGCCATGGCAAATACAAATTCACAAGGGTACCAGTACATTTCACAGAAATTCTTCAGCATTTCACCAGGAAAACGGAAGGAAGGGGTATTTGTTGGTCATCAGATCAGAGAGCATATGAGAAATGTTTGAAGGAACTCTAAATGATAAGGAATTGAGATCTTGGAAAAGCTTCAAGTAGATCTGTGAAAACTTCTTAGCAAAAATAAATCTCCAGAATAAATTGAAGGTGTTGAGTAACTGATAAATGCATACCAGTGTCTTGGATGTCGCATGTCTCTGATAATGCACGTTTTGGATTCACATTAGATTGCTTCCCTCAAAATCTTGATGATGTAAGTGATTAACAAGGTGAGCGGTTTCACCAGGACATTAAAGTAATGGAACACCGCTACCAGGGTTTTTGGAATGACTCAATGATGGCAGATTTCTGTTGGATGTTATATAGGGACAACCCTGAAAGATCGTATCAACGACAGTCTAATGTCAAGCACATTTAATTTCTGCTCATATTTTGTTTTCTATTTTGCATGTGAAATTATTTTGGTTCAATAAAAACTGTTTTGTAAGGTGAAGCATTTTTTTCTGATATGTAGATTACTGTTTTCTTAATATCGCCAGTATATTTCCTATTCCTTATAATAATGATGCTGTTCCACGGAAATTATACGCGCTACAGAAAAACTATATACATTTTTGAAATCAGGACAAAATGATGATTTAGAAAAGTACAAAGTCACCTGCGAAGATTACAAAATATATATTTTTTTAGACCTGTGTAATAAAAGTAGAAAGGTACGGAAACTAACTGTAAATAGTCCTATTCTTTCCCCTATATAGCCGTGGAGGTCGACACCCTATCCTGCGCATATGGTGCCCCCACGGCTAACTCTTAAGGCTGATTTACACGAGTCGATCTATTGTGCGATGCATCGTTGGGGTCACAGTTTTCGTGACGCACTTCCGCCGTTCGTAACGACATCTTTGTATGTGTCACCTCCGTGCGATTCCAAACGATCAATAATCGTTATAAAATCGTCCATCGTGTACTCATCGTTTATTTCCATAATATCGTTTATTTTTGGCTTTCAGAACGACACATTGATAAGTGTGACTACCTTTCATCGTCCTTCTTCGTCGTTTTGTGAAACGTCATCAGCGTCCAGGGCGTAGTTGCTATTTTAAATAGACACGCCTAATATGTTGTGATTGGATGTCGCTGATGCGTTTTGATTTGCTAATCATGAAATAAAAGCCGGAGCTAGTGTTCTGAATTTCGTCCATTCTGGGTAGCCTTGGCGCAGTGTGTATAATAGTACAGTGTTACTTATTTGTTTTTGTTTTTTTTCGGGATTCCTCTGCTTGTGTCCTTTTGCAACCGTATTTGGGGTAAGTTTTATTTTAGCCCCTTTTTTTATTTTTTATTTTTTTTTGTAAAACAACCTAAAATGTCAATATCAATTGAATAAATAAAGGTAAAAACCTTTGTTTAAAAAATTTACAAAAATAAGGAAAACATTTTTCCTAACCAAAATATTATTTGTACAATATTAAAACCTAACATTTAAAAAACCAACCCAAAAAAAAAACCTTTGATGCAAGACAAACAAAATTCTCCAAGAGAAGGATGCCAGGAAAAAATGTTCGCAGATACAAGGGAAAAACGAGACAACAAGGACGGACGCACGAAAGACGATTTATATTAAAGCCAACCAATCAGCCAAAGAATAAAGACAGGAGTGTGCTGCAAAACAAGATTCTGGGCGTGATAGATTATAGACAACGTCACAGTGGGGTGTATAGTTTACATAAAAACGCCCCTACGAAAGACAGATTGACTAAAACAAAACATGTGTGAAGCCTTTGGCACGGCCGCCATGGACAATCAATACATCGCTGATCGCTATTGGGTCATTGATCAAAACAAAACATGTGACGCATAGACAACAACCTATGTGCGATAAAAAAAAAAAAAAGACATGGGCGTGACGCATCGGATAAAAAAATTGCACGATCGGTCGTTTTGTGTAAAGCAGGCTTTAGGCTATGTCCGCACTTTTGCGTCGTCCTAGTTGCATTTCTAAACGCACGTTTTGGCATTAATTGATTTAGCCAAAGTTGCCTTTTTACGAAATTGAGCGCTAACGTATTTACTGCGTTTTAGATGCGTTTTCAGCGCTTTTTCCATGCTTTCCTTCCCCTGCGTTTTGACAGATGCGTTTTGAACATCAAGACACTGCTAAATAAAGTTTAAACAGTCAAACAGAAGGAAAAAAGAGAAAAAAACCCAAAACATATATTTTTTGAATTAATAAAGAAAATAGTTATATTTCATGAAATTATAGCGGTTTTATAATATTTATTGCTAAAATAGCAATAAAATCATAATTTCCTTTAATTTCAATGTTTAACTATGTGTGTGTGTAAAGGGACATATTAATCCAGTATTTTAATGTCAGAAAAGCATGCGTTTTTGAAGTTAAAAACGCACTCTTTCTGCAGCTAAAAAGTATGTAAAACGCTGGAATTTTGATGTTTGTTGCTTTTTGCTACTTCTCATTGACTTCAATGTTAGCGAAATGCTGCAGAAATGGGAAAAACAATTGACATGCTGCTTCTTTGAACGCATGGTTTTTGCCACAAATTATGCAAATTAAACGCAGCGTTTTGAAACACAAAGTACGGACAGAAAATCTTCATTTTCCATACACTATCATGGAAAATCAAAACGCATGCCTTTTGGCATGAAAACGCTGCTGCTCAAAACGCTGCTGAAACGCAGGTGAAAACGCAAAGTGCGGACACAGCCTTATGGCCCTAGTAAGCCCTAGAGACATAGAGAAAGGGTCAAAAATGAATAAATTATCACACAGTATGAATGAGTTCACAACAATGCACACTATTTTGGGTTAGTAACGACTACCACAAAGTCACAATTTTCCCCAGCAACAATAATTTTTCCAAAGATTACAAACAAGACTCAGTGGCCAAAAATAATAACACCGCTCTATAAGAGAAAGATGGTCTAAAAACCACCTGACATGTTTCCCCTAAACAGGTTCCACAGGAGAGGACCACAGAGAATAGTACTCCTTATGGCATAGCTCAAAATTATATAAAGTGCTAGTCTCTAAGGTGCATTATATACTATACTAGCTGTAGTACCTGGGCGTTGCCCGGGATAGTAACTCTTTGTCTCTCTCCCAGTCTGTCTGTCTGTGTCTGTCTGTCTGTCTATCTCTTTCTGTCTGTGTGTCTTTCTCTGTGTGTGTGGCTCTGTCTGTGTCTGTCTTTCCCTGTCTGCCTGTGTGTCAGTCTCTATCCATGTCTGTCTGTCTGTTTGTGTCTATCTCTCTGTCTGTCTCTGTATCAGTCTCTCTGTCTGTTTCTCTATCTCTGTGTCTGTCTGTCTCTTTCCCCCTCTGTCTCTTTTCCCCCTCTGTCTCTTTTCCCCCTTTGTCTCTTTCCCCCTTTGTCTCTTTCCCCCTCTGTCTCTTTTCGCCCCTCTGTCTCTTTTCGCCCCTCTGTCTCTTTTCCCCTGTCTCTTTTCCCCTTTGTCTCTTTTCCCCTTTGTCTCTTTTCCCCTTTGTCTCTTTTCCCCTTTGTCTATCTCCCTCTGTCGCTTCCCCTCTTTGTCTGTCTCTTCCCCCCTCTGTCTCTTTTCCCCCCTCTGTCTCTTTTCCCTTCTGTCTCTTTTCCCCCTCTGTCTCTTTTCCCCTCTGTCTCTTTCCCTCTCTGTCTCTTTCCCCTTCTGTCTCTCTCCCCCTCTGTCTATCTCCCCCTCTGTCTCTGTCTCTTTCGCCCTCTGTCTATCTCTTTCCCTGTCTGCCTGTCTCTGTCTGTCTCTTTGACTGTTTCTGTCTCTGTCTCTTTCCCTATTTGTCAGTCTCTGTCCGTGCTTATGTTTGTCTGTCTGTCTCTTTCTGTCTCTCTCTATCCGCCTCCCCATCAACACCTTATTACCTCACACATAAGTTTCTTATGTTAACAATATATTTTGTTCCTATAGCAACCAGCTCCTATTAATAAGCTGTAGCTCCTATCTCCTTTGACTTTAATGGAGACAGGTATTTTGGAGAGTAACTGTAAAGTGTGGGGTTAGATTTTCCTGTCAAAACATAGTTTATGACGTTCCCTGAGTCACATGGGGCGCCTGTTCAAAATTGTGATTGTAAATGCGATGGTGCGAATTCCTTTAGCGGACATACACACACACACACACACATACGTGAAGATGAGAGAAGGAAAAGTGCAGGGCACTACTCAGACCTGTCAGGGAATTCTATGACAAAAATGGCATTGTATAGTGGTAGCCGACATGTATCTAAGTTACTTGTTACCAAAAGGGGCTGCAGCTGCGTGGTGCTCATGTGCAAAGTCCACAATGATTCCGAGTGTCCAAAGATAAGAAAAAACAGGCACTCACCGCTTGCTGCTGTGAAGAAAAATTCGCTTTATTCAAGCCTTGGAATTACATGCTGTGTTGGAGGGGAGTGAGGGGAGCAGCCAGCACGTTAGACGACGGCCGTTTCGCACACCTGCGGTGCTTCCACGGGTCTCAGACACACACACACATACACTCAGCTTTATATATTAGATTATGCATCACAAAGTTTCGCAGGATGTTAGTGCATTAAATGCACCACATGTAACAGAGTCAGCAAGAAACAGGCATGTAGATAGCGCACAACAGATGTACACATACAGTCATATGAAAAAGTTTGGACACCCCTATTAATGTTAACCATTTTTCTTTATAACAATTTGGGTTTTTGCAACAGCTATTTCAGTTTCATATATCTAATAACTGATGGACTCAGTAATATTTCTGGATTGAAATGAGGTTTATTGTACTAACAGAAAATGTGCAATCTGCATTTAAACAAAATTTGACTGGTGCGTGTAAAAAAAGTATGTGCACCCTTATCAATTTCTTGATTTGGACACTCTTAACTACTTTTTACTGACTTACTAAAGCATTAAATTGGTTTTGTAACCTCATTGAGCTTTGAACTTCATAGGCAGGTGTAACCAATCATGAGAAAAGGTATTTAAGGTGGCCACTTGCAAGTTGTTCTCCTACTTGAATCTCCTATGAAGAGTGGCATCATGGGCTCCTCAAAACAACTCTCAAATGATCTGAAAACAAAGATTATTCAACATAGTTGTTCAGGGAAAGGATACAAAAAGTTGTCTCAGAGATTTAAACTGTCAGTTTCCACTGTGAGTAACATAGTAAGGAAATGGAAGAAAACAGGTACAGTTCTTGTTAAGCCCAGAATTGGCAGGCCAAGAAAAATATCAGAAAGGCAGAGAAGAAGAATGGTGAGAACAGTCAAGGACAATCCACAGACCACCTCCGAAGACCTGCAGCATCATCTTGCTGCAGATGGTGTCAATGTGCATCAGTCAACAATACAGCGCACTTTGCACAAGGAGAAGCTGTATGGGAGAGTGATGCGAAAGAAGCAGTTTCTGCAAGCACGCCACAAACAGAGTCATCTGAGGTATGCAAAAGCACATTTGGACAAGCCAGTTACATTTTGGAAGAAGGTCCTGTGGACTGATGAAACAAAGATTGAGTTGTGTGGTCATACAAAAAGGCGTTATGCATGGAGGCAAAAAAATAGGCATTCCAAGAAAAGCACTTGCTTCCCACAGTAAAATTTGGTGGAGGTTCCATCATGCTTTGGGGCTGTGTGGCCAATGCCGGCACCGGGAATCTTGTTAAAGTTGAGGGTCGCATGGATTCAACTCAGTATCAGCAGATTCTTGACAATAATGTGCAAGAATCAGTGACGAAGTTGAAGTTACGCAGGGGATGGATATTTCAGCAAGACAATGATCCAAAACACCGCTCCAAATCTACTCAGGCATTCATGCAGAGGAACAATTACAATGTTCTGGAATGGCCATCCCAGTCCCCAGACCTGAATATCATTGAACATCTGTGGGATGATTTGAAGCGGGCTGTCCATGCTCGGCGACCATCAAACTTAACTGAACTGGAATTGTTTTGCAAACAGGAATGGTCAAATATACCTTCATCCAGGAACTCATTAAAAGCTACAGGAAGCGACTAGAGGCTGTTATTTTTGCAAAAGGAGGATCTACAAAATATTAATGTCACTTTTATGTTGAGGTGCCCATACTTTTGCACCGGTCAAATTTTGTTTAAATGCAGATTGCACATTTTCTGATGGTACAATAAAGCTCATTTCAATCCAGAAATATTACTGAGTCCATCAGTTATTAGATATATAAAACTGAAATAGCTGTTGCAAAAACCCAAATTGTTATAAAGAAAAAAGGTTAACATTAATAGGGGTGCCCAAACTTTTTTATATGACTGTACATCTACTACCATGGTTAAGAGTAAAATAAAAGTACATATCTATCCAGAGACAATATCATCAAACAGGTATGGATACCGTGGATATCTACTAATGGGACCTCATTTAGACTGAGACCAGATAGCACTGTGTATATTATGACGGATCACTGTCATCCTATTATAATCAGCTAAGTGCTACAGTATCTATGGCAACTATTTGGTCACAGTGTTGATCTGTTCACTTCTTTGATCACCTATTTGATGGTATTGTCTCATTTCTGGGTAGATATGTACTTTGAAGTAGCTCGATTCATCAAAGCTTTTATGCAGATCACTGTGAGGTTCAGGCAGCTACTGAAGTGAGCCACGTGATCAGCTTCATCACTCAGGTGATTTGCGGTTAAAGGTGGAGGACTCCAGCTGTAGCCACGGCTAACACGATTAATGTCACCACTGATTGCAGCTTAGTCTCTATCTCAACCTCACAGCGGGCAGTCATGTTCTATGGTGCTCGCTGTGAGCTTTAGATGTAGCAGTGCTGGAAGCATAGTGGGACCTTGTGTGGATTACGTTGGACCTACAGGAGTGTTTTGCGCATTAATACTGTAAAGTGGTGAAAGAAGGTGCTTTTTGGTCTTTTATTTCAAATAAAGGATTTTTGGGGTGTTTGTGTTTATTTACTTTCACTTACAGATTAGTGATGGGGGGTCTCATAGATGCCTCTCATTATTAATCTAGGGCTAACTGGCAGCTGTGGACTGCCATTAACTACTTATTACACTGAATGTCACCTCACCAAGGCAATCGGGAAGAGCCAGGTAAAGTGCTAGGACTGTCACATCAAATGGATGTGGCAATTCCGGGCAGCTGCAGGGTGATATTTTTAGGCTGGGGGGCGCCCAATAACCACGGGTATCCCCAGCCTGAGAATACCAGCCCCCAGCTGTCGGACTTTATCTGTGCTGGGTATCATAATATGGGGGAAATCCTGTGCCAATTTGTTATTATTTATTTTACTCTACAATATATAGACCTGCGCACCGGCATCTGTAATTGGAAGCCTCAGACACGCGTGGGGGCTTGTCTGACTGTCTGACTGCAACCAATCACAAATGCCAGTGGACATATTCAATGAAGGTAATGAGTGGCTTGGGAACTGAATGAGCTGCTGTAGGAGCAGTGTGAGAGCTGCCTCAATGAATCAGTAAGTATGAAGCTTACCTTTGCGCTGAATTCTGGCCCCCAAAGACTTTATAAGGGGACTGACATCTGTCCAGATACAAGGGATCAATCCCCCGCTGACCGCGAGTCAGCGAAGGATTGATCTACCAGTCCTCCAAAATGCAAGGACAAAACGCAAAAAAAATTGACATGCTGCATCTTTCCTGCGTCTTCAAAAACGCAGCCAAAAAAAGATGCACTGTGCGGACAGCAAAACAGAAATCTCATAGACTTTGCTGGAGGAAGGAAATGCATGGATTTGGGTGCATCTTTTGTGACCACAAACATCAAAAAATGCACCAAAACAAAGATGCAGCGTGCGGATGAGGCCTATCTCTGTCACTGTCCAGTTAGTGTCATAATAGAGTGACTGTAACCACTACATTGTTCTATTTTAAAGAGTAACTTTCATAACCAATAAGTATTTTTTCTAAATAGCATATAGTAACACAATTGCTCATAAGTGCCCCTAACGTCCGCTGAAAGGGCCTGACTTTCTAGAAAAAGTCAGGGACAAAAATCAGGGTTGTGAAATCCTGACATACAGACTAGGATCCCACAACTTTCCTTGGCCGCACCCAGTTATAGAGTGAGATCTTTGGAAATCCCACTCTTTGCACCGAGTGCTGTAGCATTCTTTACTATGCTGTTAGTGAACGGTAATATGGTTAGAATGGTGATATGGTTACAATTGTTACAGTTCAGTAATAGTAAAGTACATGGCAGCTCTCCGTTAGTACAATTAGCAGGATCTTGCAAGATCTTTTATTGCGACAGTAGCTGCGGCTTTCGTAATCTAGAAGCGTGGGCGCAACTTTTGTTAGAAAGTTGGGCCTAGTGAGGGAGACTTTAGGGGCACTTCTTTGCTATTTGGTAATACATGGTAGTTAGAAAAATCGTCAACCTGGGGCTGCCCACCCTCCTATATTTGTGGTAGGTATTCTTAAAGTTGGGTACAGTTGTTTGTGTTCAGTTCAATTGTGTCTGAGTCCATTAATGCACCATCCTTGTGTGTGAGGAAAGGGTATGTTTGGGGTCAAAGACCGCACACAAAAACTGTTCATTTTTATTACAATTATCTTTAATTTAGATAGCTTTAACAAAATTACAAGTGCTTAACAAACCATTACCACATGATACAACCAAAGGACACAAAGTGAGAATAGTAGAGGATCTGGTACTCTACAATAGTTTAATATACATTGACATGTTAAATACTTGAAACATATCAGAATACATCTGTATGTAGTCACATAAATGCAGTCTTTTTCTTTATATGTCATTTTGTCCCATCTTCCATAAATTATGGGACCTATGCAAAAAAAATTGTTAATATTACAACTGATAAGATAGTTCCTAAGACAGAACTTTTTTGAAAAACCCCACTGCAGTTTTTGAGTCAAAGACAGAAGATGATTTGACAAGTAGAAGTCATTCCCATATATTTCATATTTCTTAGGATCTACTTGTAGCTTGGGCTCAAAAAAACTGCAATGGCATTTTCCCTCCAAAATGTGTTGAGTAACAACCCTATATAGGGTTTCCAGTATTTGAAAAAAATGTTTACTTTTCATTTAGAAACAGCGTTGCTTCTGACCATTGGATATGTCTGGACCCAGTGAAATGTAGCTCAGAAATGGTTAAATGTCATCCTCAAGAATACAGAAATGGTAAAACGTGGTCCTCAAGAATCTCTACCATAGATCTCCACACTACTAGGGAGGTTCACAAGTGTATGATCCAATAATCAGTGCAACAGTAAAGCACGTGCAATCTCAACAGTGATTCTGTGAAGAGAACGTCACACATAAACTACTAATAGATCTGAAGGACTGAGTTACATAAATAAGTGACAGAATGAAAATCTGGAATTTCTGTTTCCGGGAGATTTTCTCTTTATTTTTTTTTTATATAATTCACTATGGGGATTTTGGTCAGGTCAATGCCCTACTGATCACTAGAGAAATGAATTAACTAAGTGAAAAAAATCTACATGGTTCAAGTATTGTTTTTAAAATGTACAGTACTCAGTCTGAAATGGCATGAACCCTTATCTGCTTTGGTCAACCCCTAGTTAAATGTCTTTGTAATACATGTTATGGTATTAGAATGAGGTCCGCAAATCAGGAACCCTACCGTCTATTAGTAAAAGTCTCAGCTAAAAATAAGGAGGTTCCACACCTCCAGAAATGCTCATATACTAGCAAATGTATAAATACTTAACAAAAAAGTGCTATACATCAAGGAAATATTGTGTCATGAGATCTGTAGCAAACTTGGTTTATATAACATTAGTAAATATAAAACCTTGTTTCCATAATTTATCATACTCAATAAACTGTATATCTTTATAATACCCTGACATCGACTCTACAATCTATAGCAACTTCTGGTCTTCTATAAACATATTATTACAACGTATTGAATACTAGTAGTAGAGACTTATGTCGTCTCTAGCCGCTATAGTATCATAAAAATGAAAGATCTGGTCATCCCGGTCTTACTTTATCACTGTCAGTTTGAATCAACTCATTCTATAAGACTGTCAAAAGTACAGGGCCAGCTCTTTCTTTCTAGGGTCAATACTAAAGCCTATGATACCTTTTAGTTCACTGTATCTGAAAGGAAGACAATGCTATCCCTCTATACAAAGTAGGCCTTCATAACGTACCGCGCCTATAACATTAGTACTTCCTTTCTCTAAAAGGAGCTTGTTAGAGACCAGGACCCTAAACACAAGACTATAGTCTCATAAGGAGAAATTATGCAGTCTCTTTAGATTTATCGCTAGGAAATCTGTGTTGTCTCCTCAGATTTTTCTTCATCTGCTTTTTCTTGAACAAGTCCTTCTGTAGCCTCTTCTTGGATGGTAAAGTGAACTTCAGAGGAGGATGATTCAGAGCTCAGGCTACTGTCTACTACATTATAGTCAGTGCAGAAGCGGCTGGGCACAAAACTGTCCTGCAGGATAGTGAACATAGTGCTCTGCTGGGGTGGCTTGGCTACAGAAAGAGAAGACGTACTCTTCCTGGTCTCTGTCCAAAGCTTCTCCTCATCCTGATAGAGTAATAATAGTTTGGATTCCTTCTCCTTCTTTTTTGATCGCATGTAGACAAGCATGATGCCCATCAGAAATATTCCGTAGAAGGACATAACAATCAGAACATAGAGATACTCGTTGTTATCCTTCCCATTGCTTACTTGGCTTCGTGGCTCCTGATACATGGTCATGTCTTTGCCTGTTATGGTCCCATTAACCATTTCTTCCATCCTCAACATTGAAGCAGAAGTTCAGTCTATCAGTTATATCTACAGATAGAGAAAAACATGTTAGAAATATTTCAGTAACAAAAAAACACTTTCAGATGTAGGACAATTCAGGTGTAAACTCATACACATTGTATATTGGCTTGATTTCTCATTATAATCTCAACGGGTAGGTACGGTAAGTTCTCTGGCATGGAAACCATTCTAGTGTTAGCTTGGATGCTGAATAACCCAGAGCCATAGATAGGCTTTATATCACCTGGGGCAAATGTTTAGTTTACTGCCCAAGTCTTGTGTCGAAATATAGTGCCAAATTGGCTTCTGGAGCCCCTGTGGCGCAGAACGCATTTGTCTACTATAGCTATGCCCCTGAGATAACCAAACAGTAAAATTAGGAAGGGGGGGTGTCACAAAAAAAATCTCAAATACTGTATAGTTTACTTGGAGATAATCATTATGGACATTGTCAAGGTTGCTACTGGTGTTTATCACTTGGCATATATCGCCAAGTAAAAACTACATAAAACTCAGAGCTTAACATATAAAATGATATCATTGCATTTGTAGGAAATGTACTGCAGTATGACAAAGTTGTAGAGGGATAGAGGTAATATAGGCACATCCTAAACTTTCCCTTATGTATATACTATAGGCAATGCCCATTTCATGGTCTGAAGGACACTGCCGATATTACGGTCTATGTGCCATCTGAAATCTCTTACTAGCCATTTTACTAGTCTATAGCAACAAATTCAAATCTTGTAAGATTCTTTATGACTAAATACAGCAAAAATGTAAAAAGGAAGATTTATGAAATTTGTTTAAAAGAAACATCAGCTATGTAGCTCATGGCGACCAATCAGAGTGCTGCTTTTATTTTTCAAGAGCAGAATTTGAAATGAAAGCTATGCTGTGATTGGTTGGTATGGGGAACAAAGACAGTATTTCTTTAACAGTGTCATAAATATTCCTAATTGCCTATATCGATTGATCATATCTAATGTTTAGATTTGATTGAATACTTCATGTCAAGAACAATTGTATTCTGTGTGGAACTAGTTACTTTCATTGATGTTTATGGAATTTTCCTCCATAGGAAAATAAAATACAAATTTTGATGAAACTTTTCTCTCAAAAAAGTCTGATCAGCACCTCCTCCTTTATATAAGCCTGCTTACAGATTAGGTACTATTTTCAACATGACAGGTTCCCTTTAAATCTTTTCTGACTTCCATATCTTGCTGTTGAGAGTTTCTAGAAAGAGAATCTCGGAAGTAAAGGGTCCATTAGACTTTCCTCTTGCCATTTTACAATTAAGGTGGCTCAGTGGTTAGCACTGCAGGCTTGCAGCGTTGGGGTACTGGGTTCAAATCCCAACAAAGACAACATCTGAAAGGAGTTTGTATGTTCTCCCTGTGTTTGTGTGGGTTTCCTCCGGGTACTTCGGTTTCCTCACACACTTCAAAGACATACAGATAGAGACCTTAAATTGTGAGCCCCAATGGGGACACTGTTGCTGATGTATGTAAAGTGCTATGGAATTAATAGCGCTATATAAGTGAATGAATATTATTATATATCACTACTACTACAACCATATGAAGGATTTTTCTACTGTTACTACTGTTCTAATGGTGATTGAGTAGATGTAGAAACACAAAGACACAGACGATGACAATGTGTCCAAATAGCTGAGGTTGAAGTGGTCAGTCTCTTATATTGATCAAGCCTACAATGGTAACTTTATCATTAAGAAAAGGGATTAAATAGGGCCTAAATTAAAGACATAGAAAAATAAATCAGAACCATCTCACCCATCCTATAGATTCTTTGCAGTTCCCATAATAGAATAATGTCCAAAGGGCTCAATGCCATGCCTCAAACAATGATGAGGATCTACCTTGTAGGACTCTGTCACATATCTGACCCTGGTGAATCCCAACAAGGGCAGTCCACAGATGACCCTCAAGTACTGTTGCTGCCCTGAACTGTCTTTATTCTGTGCCACCCAATCAGTTTCTTTTCTCCAAGAGATTCATCAGGAGAAGTGACACTTGTCAGTTTGTCACTCTGCAATACACAACCTCATTCCTTGAGATGTCTGTACCTTTTGGTCAGGGCAGGAGCTACTGAGGTTCATCAGAGTAAGATACTGTATGTGAAAGGGCCCTTCAATGTAGATCCTCATCATTGTTTGATGCATGGCATCAGAGGCCCTATGGACATTATTCCATTATGTAGACTCCAAAGAATCTACACAATGGGCGAGATGGTTCAGAATTTATATTTTTATATGTCTTTAATTTAGGTATTATCTAATTTCTAAGCTTACATGCTTCTAAAACTGATAAACCTACCATTGTAGGCTCTATCAATATAAGACACTGACCATTGTCAGACCTCAGACCTTTTGACATTCTGGTATCGTCTGTGTCTTTGAGTTTTTTGGTCCTCTGCTCAATCACCATTAGAGGAGGTTATGAATTGTTAGATTAGCATGTTATAGTGTATTTATTAAAAATTATGTTATAAAACACCCCTTATCCAGCATTGATATCTTGACAAAGAGTAGGGCTCATACTCAAAGGGAAAAATTCCCCCCCACACCACCCTTGTTTGCTTTTTTCATTACCATTACTACTGAATTAAAAATTGTTTGAATAAGTACTAAAGATGGAGGAGATGACTGCTCACATTAATAATCCTTAATTGCATAACATTAGTAAACTTTGGGTAATTTCTACATACTACACTGCCAGACAAGGCACGCGTGGTGATACACAAACTTTCATATTTTATATATCCAATTTTTTTATTCCAGTCTTTATGAAATTCATCTAGGTAATATATGATGTAATTGTCCATGAGACTGTAAACAATGTATAAAAAATATATATAATATATATCTCCGTTACTGGTGAATATAATGGTGCCATTCACACACAGTGTTACATCACATATATTATATCCCATTGTGGCCTTCTATGTTACACTGCACCTCAATATCAGATAGTAAAATACATGGAGCTATCATTGTGTGTGCACAGGGGGCTAAATTGTGTGGGATATTGTTATGGACTTACTTGTAAGACTTGGAGGGGAAATTCACTGAGATCTGCAGTTCTTGCTCTCTGGATCCCTGGAAAGCTGATACTGGCTTCCACCTGAGGTTCTGGGATCTTTCTGTGCTGCAGGGTCATAAATAGCCAGCTGTGGACGTCTGCATGACATGGGATAAAAGGGGGAGGATGGAGGCTTGTGCTTGAAGACACGCAGAACATCCCACTGAACTTGTGACAGCCAGAAGGGGGAGAACAGAAAAAAAGAGAAGTAAAGGAATGAGGATCTTCTAGGTCTGATTAAAATTAGGAAAGTAAAAGAAGCCAAAAACAAATTGCTATACAGGGTTATTATCCTGATAAGGGTGAAGACAGGAATGATTTCAAGCATGGAACACTTTTAGGTTAAGTGATCATTCACGACTCGAGTAGATTGTAAATTGGACATGCATTACTGAAGCTGCGATATTAAGTCTCCAGTTCCCTAAACTCCCAAGCCGAGTAACA